>NW_027461322.1:0-51001 GCF_030463565.1 Pelecanus crispus
GGGCCCCATGAAGGGCCCGAGGTGGGGCCCGGGGCGCGGAGCCGCCGGGAGGTAACGGGGAGGGGGGGGACCGGGAGGAGACGGGGGGGGGGGGGGCAGCGGCGTCCGGGACCCCCCTGTCTGCCCCACATCCCCGGGGACACCGGCGTCGGGGACCCCTAAATCCCCCCCATCCCGGGGACCCAGCGTCCGGGACCCCCAAATCCCCCAAATCCCAGCGACTCAGGCGTTCGGGACCCCCAGATCCCCCCCATCCCGGGGACCCAGCGTCCAGACCCCCAGATCCCCCAAATCCCAGGGACCCAGGCGTTCAGGACCCCCAGATCCCCCCCATCCCGGGGACCCAGCGTCCGGGACCCCCAGATCCCCCAAATCCCAGCCACCCAGGCATCCGGGACCCCCAGATCCCACAAATCCCAGGGACCCAAGCGTCTGGAACCCCCAGATCCCCCCCAAATCCCAGCCACCCAGGTATCTGGGACCCCCAGATCCCCCCCATCCCGGGGACTCAGCGTCCGGACCCCCAGATCCCCCAAATCCCAGCGACCCAGGCATCCGGGACCCCCAGATCCCCACAAATCCCAGAGACCCAGGCATCCGGGACCCCCAGATCCCCCCCATCCCTGGGGACCCAGTGTCCAGGACCCCCAAATCCCCCCAGTCCCAGGGACCCAGTGTCCAGGACCCCCAGATCCCCCAAATCCCAGCGACCCAGGTGTCTGGGACCCCCACATCCCCCCCAATCCCAGGGACCCAGGCATCTGGGACCCCCAGATCCCCCCCATCCTGGGGACCCAGTGTCCAGGACCCCCAAATCCCCCCCATATCCCAGCGACCCAGGCATCCGGGACCCCCAGATCCCCCCCATCCTGGGGACCCAGGTATCCAGGACCCCCAAATCCCCCCAATCCCAGGGACCCAGGCATCAGGGACCCCCAGATCCCCCCCCCATCCTGGGGACCCAGTGTCCAGGACCCCTAGATCCCCCCCATCCTGGGGACCCAGTGTCCAGGACCCCCAGATCCCCCCAATCCCAGGGACCCAGGTGTCTGGGACCCCCAGATCCCCCCCATCCTGGGGACCCAGGTATCCAGGACCCCCAAATCCCCCCAATCCCGGGGACCCAGGCATCCAGGACCCCCAGAACCCCCCAATCCCAGGGACCCAGGCATCCAGGACCCCCAGAACCCCCCAATCCCAGGGACCCAGGCATCCGGGACCCCCAGCTCCCCCCCTTCTTCCCCCCTAACCCCCCTCCTCTCCCCACAGCCGCACCGAGACCTCCACCCGCCCCCCGCCGCCGCCCCCCACCCCGCCGCCGCCACCGGCGCCCTCCCCGCCCCCCGCGGACCCTCCGTCCTCCTCCTCCACCTCTCGCCGTGGGTCCAGCCCCCCATCCGGGGGTCGCTACCTTCTGATCGACAACCAAGGGCTACCCTATACGGTGCTGGTAGCCGAACCCGGGGGTCCCGGGACCCTCCGCCGCGCTTTCTCCTGCCCGGTTTGCGGCCGCTCCTTCGAGTACCTCTCGTACCTGCAGCGGCACAGCATCACCCACTCGGAGCACAAGCCCCACGTCTGCCGCGCCTGCGGCAAAGCCTTCAAGAGAACGTCCCACCTGGAACGGCACAAATACACCCACGCCGGCCGCAAGCCCCACGCCTGCCCCCTCTGCCCCCGACGCTTCCGGGACTCGGGGGAGCTGGCCCACCACCAACGGGTGCACACGGGCGAGCGGCCGTTCCAGTGTCCCCCACTGCCACATGCGTTTCGGGGAGAGGAACACCCTCCAGCGACACGTCAGGCGCAAGCATCTGCCCCGCCCGCCCGCGCCGTGAGGGGGATGTGGGGGGTTCGGGGGGTGGGGGGGCGGGCGGGGGGGGTGTGGGGACGCGGGAGGTGGTGGATGTGGGGCTTCTTGTGGAGGGGTGGTGGCCACGGAGCTCGTCGTGGAGGGGTGGTGGCCTTGGGGCGCGTTGTCATGGAGGGATGGTGGCCTTGGGGCTCATCATGGAGGGATGGCGGCTCTGAGGCTCATCATGGAGGGATGGTGGCCTTGGGTCTCGTCATCATGGAGGGATGGTGGCCTTGGGGCGCATTGTCACGGAGGGATGGTGGCCTTGGGCTCATTGTCACGGAGGGATGGTGGCCTTGGGTCTCGTCATCATGGAGGGATGGTGGCCTTGGGGCTCATTGTCATGGAGGGATGGTGGCCTTGGGGCTCATCGTCATGGAGGGATGGTGGCCTTGGGGCTCGTTGTCACGGAGGGATGGTGGCCTTGGGGCTCGTTGTCACGGAGGGATGGTGGCCTTGGGGCTCATCGTCATGGAGGGATGGTGGCCTTGGGGCTCGTTGTCATGGAGGGATGGTGGCCTTGGGGCTCATCGTCATGGAGGGATGGTGGCCTTGGGGCTCATCGTCATGGAGGGATGGTGGCCTTGGGGCTCGTTGTCATGGAGGGATGGTGGCCTTGGGGCTCATCATGGAGGGATGGTGGCCATGGAAGTCATCCATGGAGGGATGGTGGCCCTGGGGTTGGGGACATGGAGAGATGGTGGCCATGGAGCTCATCATCATGGAGAGATGGTGGCCATGGAGGTCAGCCATGGAGACATGGTTGGCCTTGGGGCTCGTTGTCATGGAGGGCTGGTGGCCATGGAGCTCATCACGGAGGGCTGGTGGCCACGGAGGTCATCCATGGATGGGGTGGTGGCCCTGGGGTTGGGGGCGTGGAGGGATGGTGGCCCTGGGTCTTGTCATAGAGGGGTGGTGGCCCTGGGGTTGGGACATGGAAGGACGGTGGCCCTGGGGACAGGGTCCGGGCTGCCCGTCCCCCCGTGAAGCTGCTCCCCCCTCCCCAGGTCTCTCCAACGTGATGTTGTTTGGTTTTTTTTTTTTTTTTTAATTATTATTATTAAAAAGGTCTTTTTTGGTTTTTCCTTTTTCTTTCATTGTCTCATTCTGGGAGAGTGGGGGTGTGGCCCAAAAACCAATGGCCAACACCCAACCACGAACCACACCCCCCCCCAACCCCTGAGCCCCTCGGCCAACCAACCAACCCACCCGTCATCCAACCAACCCACCAACCCCTCAACCACCCACCAACCCCTCAAACCATCATCCAACCAACCCACCAACCCCTCAACCAACCCCTCAACCCCTCAAACCGTCATCCAACCAACCCACCAACCCCATAACCAACCCACCACCCCCTCAAACCGTCATCCAACCCACCAGCCAACCCACTTGTCAGCCAACCAACCCACCAACCCCTCAACCAACCCACCAACCCCTCAACCCGTCATCCAACCAACCCACCAACCCCATAACCAACCCACCACCCCCTCAAACCGTCATCCAACCCACCAGCCAACCCACTTGTCAGCCAACCAACCCACCAACCCCTCAACCAACCCACCAACCCCTCAACCCGTCATCCAACCAACCCACCAACCCCATAACCAACCCACCACCCCCTCAACCCGTCATCCAACCCACCAGCCAACCCACTTGTCAGCCAACCAACCCACCAACCCCTCAACCAACCCACCAACCCCTCAACCCGTCATCCAACCAACCCACCAACCCCATAACCAACCCACCACCCCCTCAAACCGTCATCCAACCCACCAGCCAACCCACTTGTCAGCCAACCAACCCACCAACCCCTCAACCAACCCATCATCCAACCAACTCACCAACTAACCAACCCGCCTATTGACCAATCAACCCACCAACTAACCACCCTATGGGCCAACCCATCAACCAACCACCCCATCAACCAACCCACTAAGCCATGAACCAACCCACCCATAACTAGCCAACCCACCTGTGATCCAACTACCCCACTAACCCCTCAACTAACCAACCCACCCATCATCCAACCACCCTACTAATCTCTCAACTAACCAACCCATCCATCATCCAACCCACCCATGACCCAAACAACCCATCAACCAACCCACTAACCCCTCAACTAACCCACCCATGACCCAACCACCCCATCAGCCAACCCACCCAACCCACCCATGACCCAACCAATCCACCCATGACCCACCCATGACCCAACCACCCCATCAACCAACCCACCCTTGACCCAACCACCCCATCAACCAACCCACTAGCCCCTCAACTAACCCACCCATGACCCAACCACCCCATCAGCCAACCCACCCAACCCACCCATGACCCAACCAATCCACCATGACCCACCCATGACCCAACCACCCCATCAGCCAACCCACCCAACCCACCCATGACCCAACCAATCCACCCATGACCCACCCATGACCCAACCACCCCATCAGCCAACCCACCCAACCCACCCATGACCCAACCAATCCACCCATGACCCACCCATGACCCAACCACCCCATCAGCCAACCCACCCAACCCACCCATGACCCAACCACCCCATCAACCAACCCACCCATGACCCAACCAACCTATCATCCAACCTACCCATGGACCCAACCACCCCATCAGCCAACCCACCCATGACCCAACCAACCTATCATCCAACCTACCCATGACCCAACCACCCCATCAGCCAACCCACCCATGACCCAACCATCCACCCATGACCCAACCACCCCATCAACCAACCCACCCATGATCCAACCACCCCATCAACCAACCCACCCATGACCCAACCAACCCACCCATGACCCAACGACCCCATCACTCACCCACCCATGACCCACCCATGACCCAAACCATCCACCCATGACCCACCCACCCCATCACCCACCCACCATGACCCACCCATGACCCAACCATCCACTCATGACCCACCCACCCCATCACCCACCCACCCATGACCCACCCATGACCCACCCCCTCCATCCCGCCGGCGCCGGAAGGAGCCACCCCCACGCTCCGCATCCACGGTTTAATATCGGCTTCGTCTGTACATCCCCAGGCCCATCGCCCCGCCCATCGCCGCGGCGAGCTGTGGCCAGTCTCTGCCCGCGCCGGGACCCCCCCTTACCCGGGCGGGGGGGGGTGCCGAAACTCTATTATAGATATTTTATGTGTATATATATATAAATTTATATTTCCATTTATTTATAGATCCGCGGCGTTAAAAAATCCCTCTGGGGCGAGGAGGGCGGTTGGGGGGTCCTCCCAAGGTGTCCGGGCTCGGCGTGAGCGGCGCCGGCGGTGCGGGGTTGTGTCCATGCATGCCGGGGTCCCGGGGACGGGATTCCCCTTGCGTCCGGCGGGCCGAGCTGGGCCGAGCCGTGCCGAGCTAAGCTTTGCCATGCCGAGCTGCGCCGAGCCGCCTAACGCTGTGGTGAGCCGTGCCGTGGCAAGCCATCGCACATCACCGTGAGCCGTGCTGTGCCGTGCTGAGCCGTGCCGGGCCACGTTGCACCGCAGTGAGCTGCACCGAGCCGTGCCAAGCCCCGTTGCACCGCAGTGAGCTGCACCGAGCCGTGCCGGGCTGTGCCGAGCCCTGTGGCACCACGATGAGCCACAGTGCACCACGCCGAGCTGTGCTCCACCACACCGAGCTGTGCCGAGCCCCGTTGCAGCACGCTGAGCCGTGCCAAGCCCTGTTGCAGCACGCCGAGCCGTGCCGAGCCTTGTTGCCCTACGCTGAGCTGTGCTGAGCCCTGTTGCAGCACGCTGAGCCGTGCCGAGCCCCGTTGCATCGCACCGAGCCGTGCCAAGCCCTGTCGCCCTACGCCGAGCCGTGCCGAGCCCCGTTGCATCGCACCGAGCCGTGCCGAGCCCTGTCGCCCTACGCCGAGCTGTGCCGAGCCCCGTTGCATCGCACCGAGCCGTGCCGAGCCCTGTTGCAGCACGCTGAGCCGTGCCGAGCCCCATTGCATCGCACCGAGCCGTGCCAAGCCACGTCGCACCACAATAAGCCACGCTGCGCCACGCTGAGCCGTGCCAAGCTGCGCCGAGCCGTGTCGCACCACGATGAGCCACGTCGCGCCGAGCCATGCCGAGCCCCGTTGCCCCCTCCCAAGCTGCGTCGCACCACGCCGAGCCGCACCAAGACCCGTTGCTCCGTGCCGAGTCCCGCTGCACCACGCCGAGCTGCGCCAAGACCCATTGCTCCGTGCCACGACCCGTTGCTCCGTGCCGAGTCCCACTGCACCACGCCGAGCCGCGTTGCGACCGCGCCGAGCCGCGCCGGTCCCCACCGCTCCACCACGATGGATCCCCGTCGCAGCACGCCGAGCCGTGCCGCAGCCCCGCCAGCTCCCCGTCCCGGCGGGTGCCCCGCCACCGCCGCCGCGCCCCCTCCTCAAGCATCCTTGTGCGCCAGGGCGGCCAGGCGCTCGAGCTTGTGGCCGTGCCGGTGTTTCTTGAGGCCGTAGGTGTTCCTGAAGGCTTCGCCGCAGGTGCTGCACTTGAAGGGGCGCCCGCCCTGGTGGGTCTGCAGGTGTTTGCTGAAATATTTGGGGTCCTTGAAGAGCTTGAGGCAGGCGGAGCAGCGCAGGTCGCGGCGGGCGTCGTGCGAGCGCTGGTGCCGCAGGATGGAGGACAGGTAGAAGAAGCTCTTGCCGCAAAGCTCGCAGCGGTAAACCTTCTCGCCCAGGTGAACGCGCCGGTGTTCCAGGAGGTTGGAACGGTACCGGAAGGTTTTGCCGCAGGTTTGGCAACGTTGCGGGCGGGCGACGACGTGGAGGCGTTGGTGCTCGGCCAGGCTGGAGGATTGGGCGAAGCGCTTGTTGCAGAGGGCGCATTTGTAGGCGCGCTCGCCGGTGTGCACGACCTTGTGCTGCCGCAGGTACCAGGAGCGCAGGAAACCGCGGCCGCAGACGGCGCAGCGGTAAGGCCGCTCCTCGGTGTGGCAGCGCTGGTGCCGCATCAGCAGCGCCGCTTCCCAAAACCGCTTCCCGCAAACCGAACAACCGAAATGGCGTTTCTGCAGGTGCCGGCGCCGGTGCAGCAGCAGGTCGTAGGCGCCGGCGAAGCTCTGCCCGCAGACGCCGCAGGCCAGCGTCCGCCGCACCAGGTGGACGTACTTGTGGGTCACCAGCCCCAAGAAATGCTTGAAGCTCTGCCCGCAGGTGCCGCAGGTGAAACGCTCGCCGCTCGGCACTACCGGGTGCTCCTCGGGGGGCTGCAGCCCGCTCTCGGCCGGCGGCCCCCCCTCGGGCAGCAGCCGCTCGGGGGCGGCTTGGTGAACCAGCTTGTGCCACATCAGGTTCTCGATGAAGCCGAAAGCTTTGCCGCAGGCGTCGCAGCCGTAGGGTTTCTCCCCGGCGTGGGCTTCCTTGTGGTTGACGGCGCGGAAGAGATCAGGGAAACGCTCGCCGCATTCGCCGCAGCCGTAGCTCAGCCCCTCGGGGGGGGTCCCGGCACCCCCCAACCCGCAAGGCAGCGGCAAGCGGTGGATCTGCTTGTGCCGGGTCAGGCTCTGGGGGTAGCCGAAGGCTTTGCCGCAGAGCTCGCACTTGTAGGGCCGCTCGCGGGTGTGCACCACGTGGTGCTTGCTGAGGTGGAAGGACTCGCGGAAGCGCTTGCCGCAGACGGCGCACTGGTGCGGCTTCTCCCCGGTGTGGATCCGCTCGTGCCGCTTCAGCGTCTCCCGCCGGCCGAATGCCCGCCCGCAGATGCCGCAGCCGAAACTCTTCCCTGGAGCCAGCAGCGTGGCCGGCGGCGGGGACAAGAAGCCCCCGGCGCCGTCGCCCGCCTTCGCCTCTCCCTCCGGCGCTGCGTAAGCGCCGGGGAACACCGGCACCGCCGCCGTCGTCGTTCCCTTGGGGACGCCGCCGGGGTACGTCGCTGCGCCGGCCTTGGGGCCGGCGTGGACCTGCCGGTGCCGCAGCAGGCTCTGCGGGGCGGCGTAGGCTTTGCCGCAGATCTCACACTTGTAGTCGGGGCGCTGGCCGCTGTGGGCGGCTTGGTGCCGCAGCAGGTACGCCGGATCCCGGAATTCCTTCCCGCAGACGGCGCAGGGCACCCGCAGCAGCCCTGAGTGAGTCTTGACGTGGCGGGTGAGGCTCTCGCGCCGGTTGAAGCTCTTGGTGCACACCGAGCAGGTGAAGGGCTTCTCGCCGGTGTGGATGATCTGGTGCTGGTGGAGGTGGCTCGGCTTCTTGAAGACCTTCCAGCACAGCGAGCAGGTGAAGGGGCCGTCTGGGGCGGTGCCGCTGGGCGCCGGGGCGGTGCCGCCAGGCGCCAAAGTGACCCCGCCGGGCGCCGGGATGACCCCGCTCGGCGCCAGGATGACGCCGCCGGGCGCCGGGATGACCCCGCCGGGCGCCGGGATGATGCCGCTCAGTGCCGCGGCGGCCCCGGTGGGCGCCGGGATGACCCCGCTCAGCGCCGCGTTGATGCCGTTGGGCGCCGCGTTGACCCCGTTGGGCGCCGCGTTGACCCCGTTGGGCGCCGGCATGACCCCGCTCGCCGCCAGGTTGACCCCGTTGGGTGCCGCGTTGACTCCGTTGGGCGCCGCGTTGACGTTGGCCAACGGGTTGACTCCATTGGGCGCCGGCAAGACCCCGCTGGCCCCGTTGGGTGCTGGCATGACCCCGGAGGTGGTGGCCACCGCCGCAGGGGCGACGCCGGCGGCACTGCCATCCTCAGCAGCTTCCTTGTGGCAGCGTCGGTGGCGGATGAGACTGGAGACGTGGTTGTAGGTGCGGCCGCAGGTGCCGCACTCGTAGGGCCGCTCGCCGCTGTGCACCAGCATGTGCTGCACCAGGTGGGACGACTGCTTGAAAGACTTCTGGCAGACGCCGCAGGGGAAGCGTCGCTCCATGAAATACTTCAGCCGGCGGAAATAACTCTTCTCCTCCTTCGACGCCGCCTCCGGAGGGGCTGGGGGGGCCGCCGGGGTCCCCACCGCCGCCGCCCCCGTTGCCACCGCCACCGTCCCGCCCCGTTTCAGCCCCCCGAAAAGGTGCTGGTGGCTGGAGAGGTCCACGATGCCCCATTGGGGTGCGTTGAAGGCGCCGGCGGCCTCGAAAAGAGGCTGCGGTGGGGGGGGCACAGCCGGGCTGGGGTACGGGGGGGCCCCCGCTTGCACCCCCACGCTGCCCTCTGCCTTTTTTGGCTGGGAGGAGGAAGAGGAGGAGGAGGAGGAGGAGGAAGACGAGGCGCCACTTTCTGCCTTGAAGTCCTTGTGCTTGGCAGCGGGGGGGCGGTCGAAGGGGGGGGCGCCGGGAGGTGGGGGGTAGTCGAAGGGGGGCTGGGGGCAGGGGAGGGCGGGCAGGGTTTTGGGGTGCTCATGGCCGTAGGGCTCCATGGGCTCGAAGCGCTGGTGGTTGAGGAACTCGAGGAAGTCGAAGGGATAGCTCTGGAAGTGGACGCTCTCGTCGCTGATGTTGGCTTCCATCTCCGCCCGGGGAGGGGGGGGGGCTGCGACCTGGGGGGGGGGGGGGGTTGGGGGAGTCCCCTGGGCCTGGGAGGAGCCCAGAGGCAGGATTAGGGCTGGGTTATGGGGTCCCCTCGGCTTTTTGGGGGTGCAGGGGGTGGATGGGGTGCGGGAGGAGCCCAGAGGCAGGATTAGGGCTGGGTTATGGGGTCCCCTCGGCTTTTTGGGGGTGCAGGGGGTGGATGGGGTGCGGGAGGAGCCCAGAGGCAGGATGTGGGGCTGGGTTATGGGGTCCCCTCAGCTTTTTGGGTGCAGGAGGTGGATGGGGTGTGGGAAAAGCCCAGAGGCAGGATGTGGGGCTGGGTTAGGGGGTCCCCTCAACTTTTTTTGGGGTGCAGAGGGTGGATGAAGGATGGGAAGAGCCCAGAGGTGGGCTTAGGGCTGGGTTATGGGGTCCCCTCGGCTTTTTGGGGGTGCAGGGGGTGGATGAAGGACGGGAAGAGCCCTGAAGTGTGATTAGGGCTGGGTTATGGGGTCCCCTCGGCTTTTTGGGGGTGCAGGGGGTGGATGAAGGATGGGAAGAGTCCTGAGGTGTGATTAGGGCTGGGTTATGGGGTCCCCTCGGCTTTTTGGGGGTGCAGGGGGTGGATGAAGGATGGGAAGAGCCCTGACGTGTGATTAGGGCTGGGTTATGGGGTCCCCTCAGCTTTTTTGGGGGTGCAGGGGGTGGATGAAGGACGGGAAGAGCCCTGAGGTGTGATTAGGGCTGCGTTATGGGGTCCCTTCGGCTTTTTTGGGGGGTAGGAGGTGGATGAGGGATGGGAAGAACCCAGAGGCGGGATGTGGGGCTGGGTTAGGGGGTGCCCTCGGCTTTTTTCGGGGGGGCTAGGGGGTCTCCACGGGCTCCTGTGGGGGGTTAACGGGGCGCAGCTCGCCCTGGGGGGGGGGTATGGGGGTCCCTCAGCCCCGGGGGGCTGGCGGAGGGGGGTCAAGACCCCCGGGGGGGGGACACGGGGCCGGGGGCTGGGGGTGCCCCGGGAGCGATGGGGGAGGGGGTCACTCACCTGGGGGTGAACCAGACCCGTCCGTCCGGGGCCGGGGGGGGCGGGGCCGGGGCCGGGGCTGGGCCGGGGGGTCCCGGGGAGGGGGGGTGCTGGGCCGGGGGGTGCGGGGGTGCGGGGCCGGGGCCGCCCTGGAGCCCCGCACGGACGGGCCTGGCCGGACGCGCCTCCCCCCGCCGGAGCCGGAACCCCCCGGCCGGGGCCACGTGACGCCAGCCCCGCCCCACAATCCTTTGCGATACCGCGGAGGAGGCCGGGGGGGGGGGACACACGGACCCCCAGGCCCCGGGACACCGGGACACCCCCGCACACCCCACGCGGGACGTGGGGGGGTCACGGAGACCCCGCAGAGCGGCGACGGGAGGGGCGAGAATGGAGGAGGGAGGGGTGTGGGCGGTGTTGCCCACACTAAAGATGGCGCCGCGGCAGCCTCCTCCCCCGGCCAAGATGGCGGCCGCTGCCCGGCGCCGAACGGCGCCCGAGACAAGATGGCAGCGGCTGCCCGCACCCAAGATGGCGCCCGGGGAGGAGAAGGGGGGGGCGCCCGCACACAAGATGGCGGCCCGTGCCCCTCAGCGCCCATTTCAAAGATGGCCGCCGGGCGGGGAGGGCAGGGTGCTGCTCCCGGCCAATCAGAGGCGAGGATTTGGAGGTGACACCTCCCTGGGCCGGAAATGACGACACGCCCCGCGGGGAGCCGTGAGGACGGGGGCGCCGGGCGCCGCGTCCCCCCCCCCCGGGGGGGCTGGGGACGGTGACGTCACCGCCCGGTACCTCGTCACGGGGCGGGGGGGGGTCGTGGGGTTCCCCGCGGGAACGTGTGCGCCCCCTTCAGGGTGGTCCCGGACACCGGGGTCCCGCCCCGCCCTCCCGGTCGCGGCCCCTTTAAGAGCGCGGCCCCTTTAAGAGCGCGGCCCCTTTAAGAGCGCGGCCCCTTTAAGAGCTCGCCCGCCCCCCCCCCCCGCCCCCGGGCGGGCACGTGCGGCCCCACGTGCTCGCGGCCCCTCAGGCCTCGCCCCCCGCGCCCGCCCCTATTGGCCAAAACTGGGTCAGGCCCCGCCCACCCCGCGCCGCCCCATTGGTTAAATCTAGGTCAGCCCCCCACCCCCTCCCCCCGCCCCCGCACGGCGCCCATGGCCGCGCCGCATGACCGCTGGCCCCGCCCCCCGCGCCTCTATTGGCTGCGGCCGGCGACAGGGGGCGGGGCCTGAGGGAGGGGAGGAGCTCCGCACTTTGCGGGGAGGGGCGGGGCGACACCTGCCAGCGAGGGCGGGGATTGGAGGGGGGGGGAATGAGGCGGGGGGAGCCAATGAGAGGAGCGCAACGTGCGCCCAGGAGGCGGGGCCTGGGCAAGCCCCGCCCCGCGCCGCGGGCCGGTGGGCGGGGAGAGGGGCGTGGCTCGCAGGGAGGGCGGGCGGGGATAGGCGCAGCGCCGGGGCGGGGGGGCGTGGCTCGGCGAGGTCACGCCCCTCGGGGGGGCGCGCAGCGCCCCCGCGGGCGGCTCATGCCGAGGGCACGGCGGGGCGGCAGGTCGGCACCGGGGCGGGGGGCACCGGGACCCGGGGGGGGCGCAGGGACCGGGGGGGGGGGCGCGGGGACACGGGGGGGGGGCACAGGGACACGGGAGGCACAGGGACCCTGGGGGGGCACAGGGACCCTGGGGGGGGGGGCACAGGGACCGGGGGGGGCACAGGGACACGGTGGGGGCGCAGGGACCCTGGGGGGGCACAGGGACACGGGGGGGCACAGGAACCGGGGGTCGCAGGGACACGGGGGGAGCACCAGGAGCCGGGGGGGGGCACAGGGACCCTGGGGCGCAGGGACACGGGGGGGGCACCGGGACCCGGGGGGGGGCACAGGGACCGGGGGGGGGGGCTCAGGGACCCGGGGGGGGCACCAGGAGCCGAGGGGGCACAGGGACCCGGGGGGGGTGCAGGGACACGGGGGGGGGCACAGGGACACGGGGGGGGCACAGGGACCCGGGGGGGCGCAGGGAGCCGGGGGGGGGCACAGGGACCCGGGGGGCACAGGGACGCGGGGGGGGCACAGGGACCCTGGGGGGGGGAACAGGGAGCCGGGGGGGGGCACCGGGACCCTGCGGAGCCCCAGGACCGGGGGGGGGGGGGGAGATTCGGGGACCCCCCCCCGCTGACACCGCGGGGGGCGCGTGGGGCAAAACCAGGGATCAGGATCGGGTCCCCCCCCCCCCGCCCCCCCCCGGGACGCCCGGGTCCCCTCCCACCCCTCGCGTGGGTTCCGTGGGGGGGGGGGGGGGGTCCCGTGTCGTGTCCCCCCCCCCTCCCCCCCCCGTGGGTCCGTCCCGAGCCCAGGGCGCACGTGGGGGCGGCAGCTCCCACGTGAGCGCCGCACGTGCGCCGCCCCCCCCACCCCACGCGTGTCCCCCACGCGTGTGGCGCCGTCACGTGCGGCCGCTCACGTGCCCCCCCCCCCCCCCCCCGGGGGGAAATAACGGCGGGGGGCGGTGGGGGGAGGGGACAGGGGGGCCCCCGCGGCGTCCCCCGGCCCCGCCCCCCCCCCCACGCGCGGTGACGTGTCCGTGGCAGCATGGAGGAGGCGGGCGCGTGCCGCGGGGCCTGCGTGGGGCCCCCCCCGTGGGAACGGCCCGGCGCCGCGGGGGAGCTGGAATACGTGGATCTGGATGAATTCCTGCGGGAGCACGGGCTGCCCCCCAGCCCCGAGCCCCCCCCCGCCCACGCGAGACCCACCGGTGGGTGGCACCCGGGGGGGAGGGGGGGACCCAAGGGGGGCGGGGGGGCGCCCAGGAACCCGGGGAGGGGGATCCCTGCGGGGGGGGAGGCACCCACGCGGGGAGGGGGCACCCAGGCACCCGGGGGGGGGACCCACGCGTGGGGGGGGGGCACCCAGGTGTCCGGGGGGGGGGTCCCTGCGGGTGGGGGGGGCACCCAGGGAGGGGGATCCCTGCGGGGGGGGAGGCACCCACGCGGGGAGGGGGCACCCAGGCACCCGGGGGGGGACCCACGCGTGGGGGGGGGGCACCCAGGTGTCCGGGGGGGGGGGGTCCCTGCGGGTGGGGGGGGCACCCAGGGAGGGGGATCCCTGCGGGGGGGGGCACCCACGCGGGGAGGGGGCACCCAGGCACCCGGGGGGGGACCCACGCGTGGGGGGGGGGCACCCAGGTGTCCGGGGGGGGGGGATCCCTGCGGGTGGGGGGGCACCCAGGGAGGGGGATCCCTGCGGGGGGGGGGCACCCACGCGGGGAGGGGGCACCCAGGAACCTGGGGGGGGACCGACGGGGGGAGGGGGGGGCACCCAGGTGTCCCGGGGGGGGACCCACGCGTGGGGGGGGGGCGCCCAGGTGTCCGGGGAGGGGGATCCCTGCGGGGGGGGGGCACCCACGCGGGGAGGGGGCACCCAGGCACCCGGGGGGGGACCCACGCGTGGGGGGGGGGGGCACCCAGGCGTCCGGGGAGGGACGCCGTGTCGCGATAGAGCCCCCTATGCGGCCTCTCCCATCGCGATAACCCCCCGATCCCCCCCTGCATTGCAACAGCCACCCCCAATACCCAACCACATCACGACACACACCCCCCCCCGCATTGCAATAGGCACCTTCTATCCCGACAGCACTTTCCTCATCGCCCCTCCCCAGCGCGCCGCGGCCTCTGCCAGCGGGATCGCGACCCTATCGCGACAGCACTTTCCTCATTGCCCCTCCCCAGCGCGCTGCGCCCCCCCCCCACTCCTCTCCCAGCCGGATCGCGACCCTATCGCGACTCTATCGCCCTCCCCCCGCAGCCCCCGGCCCCCCCCGGGGCCCCCCCACCCCCCCGGCACCGGGGGAGCCGCTGCTGGAGGCGGAGGCGCTGGGGGGGGCCGGGGGGGGCCCCTTCGACCCCCGGCGGCTCCGCTTCTCCCAGGACGAGCTGAGACCCCAGCCCATCGCCAGGAAGGCCCGGAAGGTTCACGTCCCCGAGGAGCAGAAGGTGGGGGGGGGCAGGAATCGGGGGGGTCCCAGGGGCCCGGGGGGGGTCCCAGGGGTCCGGGGGGGTCCCAGGGGTGCAGGGGGTCCCAGGGGTCCGGGGGGACACCCAGGAATCTGGGGCATCCCACAGGTCTTGGGGGGTGATGCAGGGGTCTGGGGGGTCCAGGGAGGTCCCAGGGGTGTTGGGGGGGTCCCAGGGCTCTGGGGGGTCCCAGGGGTCTGGGGGGGGACCCAGGAATCTGGGGCGTCCCACAGGTCTTGGGGGGTGATGCAGGGGTCTGGGGGGTCCAGGGGGGTCCCAGGGGTGTTGGGGGGGGACCCAGGGGTCCAGGGGGGGTCCCAGGGGTCTGGGGGGGTCCCAGGGCTCCAGGGGGTCCCAGGGGGTCCCAGGGGTCTGGGGGGGGGACCCAGGAATCTGGGGCGTCCCACGGGTCTTGGGGGGTGATGCAGGGGTCTGGGGGGTCCAGGGGGGTCCCAGGGGTGTTGGGGGGGACCCAGGGGTCCAGGGGGGGGTCCCAGGGGTCTGGGGGGGTCCCAGGGCTCCAGGGGGTCCCAGGGGTCTGGGGGGGGGACCCAGGAATCTGGGGCGTCCCACAGGTCTTGGGGGGTGATGCAGGGGTCTGGGGGGTCCAGGGGGGTCCCAGGGGTGTTGGGGGGGACCCAGGGGTCCAGGGGGGGTTCCAGGGGTCTTGGGGGGGGACACCCAGGAATCCGGGGGTCCCACGGGTCTTGGGGGGGACCCAGGTGTTCTGGGGGGACCCAGGGGTCTGGGGGGGTCCCAGGGGTCCAGGGGGGGGTCCCAGGGGTCTGGGGGGGACCCAGGTGTTGGGGGGGACCCAGGAATCTGGGGGGGTCCCAGGGGGGTCCCAGGGGTCTGGGGGGGAACCCAGGTGTCTGGGGGGTCCCAGGGGTTTGGGGGGGGTTGAGGTTTTGGGGGGGGGGTGCAGGTGATTGGGGGCACCCAGGCGTCCAGGGGGGAACCGAGGTGTTCGGGGGGGACCCAGGGGTGCGGGGGGGGGGGGGGGCCCAGGATTCTTGGGGGGGCTCCAGGTGTTTGGGGGGGTCCCAGGCATCCGGGGAGGGGTCCCAGGGGTGCAGTGGGGTCCCAGGGGTGCGGGGGGGGACCCCGGGATCCGTGGGGACCCCCATGTCGGCGGGGACCCCAGCGTCGCGGTCCCCGCAGGATGAGAAGTACTGGAGCCGGCGCAGCAAGAACAACGCGGCGGGCCAAAAAAAATGGACGCGCGGCGGCTGAAGGAGAACCAGATTTCGGTGCGTGCCGCCTTCCTGGAGCGGGGAGAACGCGGCGCTGCGGCAGGAGGTGGCGGCCGCCCGCCGGGAGCTCGCCCGCTTCCGTGCTTTGCTGGCGCGCTACGAGGCTCGGCACGGCGCCCTGTAGCACCGCGGTACGGCACGGGGTTTCGGTCGGATCACGGCGCGGTCCGGCACGGCACGGTGCTCGGTTGGACCATGGCATGGCAGTCTGGCACAGCACGGTGCTCAGTTGGACCATGGCACAGCACGGTCCGGCACGGCACGGTGCTCGGTTGGACCATGGCATGGCAGTCTGGCACAGCACGGTGCTCAGTTGGACCATGGCACAGCACGGTCCGGCACGGCACGGTGCTTGGTTGGACCACAGCACAGCACAGTCCTGGCATGGCACGGTGCTTTTGCTGGACCACGGCACGGTCTGGCATGGCACGGTGCTCAGTCGGACCACAGCACGGCACAGTCCAGCATGGCACGGTGCTCAGTCGGGGCACGGCACGGTGCTTGGTCAGACCACGGCACGGCACGGTCCGGCACGGCACGGTGCTCGGTCGGACCATGGCATGGTCGGGGCACAGCACGGTGCTCGGATCGGACCACGGCACGGCATGGTCCAGGACGGCACGGTGCTCAGTTGGACCACGGCACGGCACGGTCCGGCACGGCATGGTGCTTGGTCGGGGCACAGCACGGTGCTCAGTTGGACCACGGCACGGCATGGTCCGGCACGGCACGGTGCTCAGTCAGGACACGGTCCGGCACAACACGGTCCAGCACGGCACGGTGCTCAGTCAGACCACGGCACAGTCCGGTGCTTGGTCGGACCCCGGCGTGGCACGGCCTGGCACAGTGCTCTCTGTAGGATCCCGGCGTGGCATGATCCGGCACGGCTCCCCGTAGGGATCCCCCCGGCCTGGCACGGTGCCCTGTAGGGATCCCGGCACGGCCCGGTCCGGCATCGACCCATCCCGGCACAGCCCCTGCGGCCGGAGCCAAACACCGAGCGGGAGAAGCGGCTGGGAGCTGGGATCCCAGATCCGGGGTTCAGGACCAGCCTGGAAATGGGGCTGGGAGCCGGTCACCGGGATCTGGCACTGGGATCTGGTTATGGGATGCAGCAACAGGATTTGGCTGTGGGATCTGGCACTGGAATCCAGCACCAGGATCCGGCACCGAGATCTGGCCATGGAACCTGGCACTGGGGTCCAGCACCAGAAGCCAGCACCAGGATCTGGCACTGAGATCTGGCACCGGGATCCAGCACCGGGATCTGGCACCAAGATCTGGCCATGGGATCTGGCCCTGGAATCCAGCACCAGGATCTGGCACTGAGATCCGGCACCAAGATCTGGCCGTGGCATCTGGCACCGGGATCCAGCACCGGGATCCAGCACCAAGATCTGGCACTGGGGTCCAGCACTGAGATCCGGCACCAAGACCTGGCCATGGGATCTGGCACTGGGATCCAGCACCGAGATCTGGCCATGGCATCTGGCACCGGGATCCAGCACTGAGATCCGGCACCAAGACCTGGCCATGGGATCTGGCACTGGGATCCAGCACCGAGATCTGGCCATGGCATCTGGCACCCGGGATCCAGCACTGAGATCCAGCACCAAGACCTGGCCGTGGCATCTGCCCCTGGGATCCAGTACAGGGATCCAGCACCAAGATCTGGCACTGGGGTCCAGCACTGAGATCCGGCACCAAGACCTGGCCATGGGATCTGGCACTGGGATCCAGCACCGAGATCTGGCCATGGGATCTGGCACCGGGATCCAGCACCGAGATCTGGCCATGGCATCCTGGCACCGGGATCCAGCACTGAGATCCGGCACCAAGACCTGGCCATGGGATCTGGCACTGGGATCCAGCACCGAGATCTGGCCATGGCATCTGGCACCGGGATCCAGCACTGAGATCCAGCACCAAGACCTGGCCGTGGCATCTGCCCCTGGGATCCAGTACAGGATCCAGCACCAAGATCTGGCACTGGGGTCCAGCACTGAGATCCGGCACCAAGACCTGGCATGGGATCTGGCACTGGGATCCAGCACCGAGATCTGGCCATGGGATCTGGCACCGGGATCCAGCACCGAGATCTGGCCATGGCATCTGGCACCGGGATCCAGCACTGAGATCCGGCACCAAGACCTGGCCATGGGATCTGGCACTGGGATCCAGCACCGAGATCTGGCCATGGCATCTGGCACCGGGATCCAGCACTGAGATCCAGCACCAAGATCTGGCCGTGGCATCTGCCCCTGGGGATCCAGTACAGGGATCCAGCACCAAGATCTGGCACTGGGGTCCAGCCCCGGGATGTGGCAGCAGGATCCAGCCCCGAAAGCCGGCCCCGGGATCTGCCGTTAGCACCGGGATCCAGCCCTGGGATCCAGCCCTGGGATCCAGCACTAGGACCCGGCTGGGATGCCTGGGTGCCCCCCAAATGCCTGGGTCCCCTCCCTGCACCCCTGGGTGCCCCCCTGCACCCCTGGGTCCCCTCCTCGGACCCCTGGGTGCCCCCCCGGACCCCTGGGTCCCCCCCGCACCCCTGGGTGCCCCCTCCGTGGGGGTCGTCCCCCCCCCCTTGTAAATATTTATTCCCCGGGCCCCCCGGGGCTGGTTTAAAGCACAACACGGGGGGACCCAGGCGTCCGGGTGCCCCCCCCAACCACTGCACCACACCCCCCCCCCCCCTTTTTGGAGAGAATTTGGGGGTGGGGGCACCCCTGGACGCCTGGGTCCCCTCACCTCCCCCCCCCCCCCAGTTCCTCCCAGTGACCCATTTCCAGTTAAGGCCAGTAGCGTCACTGGGAGGGGATGGGGGGGAGGGGGCTGAAGCCAGCACGACCCCCCCCAAAAAACACCCCCCCACCCCTGGGGGGACCCAGGCGTCCGGGCCCCCCTCCCCCCCCCTGCACTTTGACCACTTTACTGCCCCTCCCCCCACCCCCCCGCACGTGGGTTTTGGGGGTCGCGATCCCTCCCCCCCCCCCCGAGGGTTTTGGGGGGGCTTTTGTACAGAATAAACCTCTGCCCCCGCTGCTGGCTGTGGCCTGAACTGGGAGGGGAAACTGGGAGCACTGGGATTGGGGGGGGGGGGGGGCAGTGGGAGGCCAAACTGGGGGCACTGGGATGGCTGGGGGGGGGGCAGTGGGAGGCCAAACTGGGGCACTGGGATGGGGGGGGGGGCAGTGGGAGGCCAAACTGGGGGCACTGGGATGGCTGGGAGGCCACTGGGAGGCCAAACTGGGGGCACTAGGATGGGGGGGGGCAGTGTGAGGCCAAACTGGGGGCACTGGGATGGGGTGGGGGCACTAGGAAGCCAAACTGGGAGCACTGGGATGGGGGGGGGGGGGTGGCACTGGGATGGCTGGGAGGCCACTGGGAGGCCAAACTGGGGGGCACTGGGGATGGGGGGGGCAGTGTGAGGCCAAACTGGGGGCACTGGGATTGGGGGGGGGGGTGCAGAGCCCACGCATGTGTCTGCCAAGCCCCCCCCCACGCGTGCCCCCCCCCCCCCCCCCCACGCACTGACGTCACTCCACGCTCGGGCTTTATTGCATAGGTCACGGGGGGGGGGGGGGGGGGCACCCGGGGTCCCCTCCAGTTTGGGGTCACCCCTTGCCTGGGGGGGGGGGGCTGGGGGTCAGCACAGGGGTCCCCCAGGGCCCCCCCAACCCTTTGGGGACCCCCTTGGGTGCCCCCCCCCAAATCCCTGGGTCCCTTGGGGCTCCCCCAAGCCCTTGGGGACCCCCTGGGGTGCCCCCGATCCCCTGCATCCTTTGGGGACCCCCTGACCCCCTTGGGTGCCCCCCAAATTCCTGGGGTCCCCCTGAGCCCTTGGGGACGTCCTGACCCCCTTGGGTGCCCCCAACCCCTGGGTCCCTTGGGTTCCCCTGGAGCCCTTGGGGTCCCCCTGACCCCCTTGGGGTCCCCCCAAACCCCTGGGTCCTTTGGGGTCCCCCTGACCCCCTTGGGTGCCCCCAACCCCTTGGTCACGTCCCTTGGGATCCCCCTGAGCTCTTGGGGACCCCCTGACCCCCCTTGGGGTGCCCCCCAAACTCCTGGGGTCCCCCTGAGCCCTTGGGGACCCCCTGACTCCCCTTGGGTGCCCCCAACCCCTTGGTCGGGTCCCTTGGGGACCCCCTGACCCCCTTGGGTGCCTCCAACCCCTGTGTCCCTTGGGGTCCCCCTGACCCCCTTGGGTGCCCCCAACCCCTTGGTTGGGTCCCTTGGGGTCCCCCCGACCCCCTTGGCTGGGCTGCCCCCCAAACCCCTGGAGTCCCCCTAAGCCCTTGGGGTCCCCGACCCCCTTGGGTGCCCCCAATCCCTTGGTTGGGTCCCTTGGGGCCCCCCGCCCCTCTTTGGGTGCCCCCAACCCCCTCTCTCCCCATCCCCCGGCTCCCTCACCCCTTGGGGGGTGTCCATGACCCCCCCCCACGTCCCCGGGGGGGTTCCCCCCCCGCGTCCCCCCCGGCTCAGGGCGCGGCGGGGGTGAGGAGCCGGGCCAGCCCGCGGTGGATCTGCCCTTGGAGGGGGCCGTACTCCACCCGCTCCCCGTCCACCGTCAGCACCCCGCGGGGCGTCAGCGGCTCCAGGCGGAAGGCGCGAGCGGGGACGCGGGCCAAGGGGGGCCCGGCGGTGGCCGCGTCCCCCCCGCCGCCCCGCGCCATGGCCAAGAGCACCCGCAGCAGGGCCCCCCGCGAGACCCCCCGCCCGTACGTAGCAGAGGTGGATGAGGCCGTCGTCCGGCCGGGCCCGGGGGGCCGCCACCAACTCGGCCCCTAAATGCGACTGGTAGATGGCCAGGACCAGCACGAAGTCCCCCTCCAGCGTCACCCAACTGGGGGGCACCGGTTGGCCCAGTGGCACCAGTAAGTCGTCAACCGGGCCGCCCGGGGAGGAGGCGGGAGGGGCGGGGGATGCGTCTCTTGGGGGGTCCCCAGGGTTGGGGGTGCCCCCGTGCGTTGAGGTGACACCATGGAGCTTGGTGGCCCCATCTCTTGGGGGGTCCCCAGGGTTGGGGGTGTCCCTGTGCGTTGAGGTGACACCATGGACCTTGGTGACCCCATCACTTGGGGTGTCCCTAAGGTTGGGGGTGTCCCCGTGCATTGAGGTGACACCATGGAGCTTGGTGGCCCCATCTCTTGGGGGTCCCCAGGGTTGGGGGTGTCCCTGTGCGTTGAGGTGACACCATGGACCTTGGTGACCCCATCTCTTGGGGTGTCCCTAAGGTTGGGGGTGTCCCCGTGCGTTGAGGTGACACCATGGAGCTTGGTGACCCCATCTCTTGGGGTGTCCCTAAGGTTGGGGGTGTCCCGGTGCATTGAGGTGACACCATGGGACCTTGGTGGCCCCATCTCTTGGGGTGTCCCCATGCCTTTGGGTGTCCCCAGAGCTGGGGGTGTCCCCATGTCCCGGGGTGTCCCCATTTCTTGGGGTGTCCCCATGCACCGTGTTGGCTTCATCACTTGGGGTGTCCCCAGGGCTGGGGGCGTCCCCATGCACCGTGGTGGCCCCGTCACTCAGGGCGTCCCCATTTCTTGAGGTGACCCCAGAACTGGAGTTGTCCCCAGGCACCATGGTGGCCCCATCGCTCGCGGCGTCCCCGTGCCTTGGCGTAACCCCATCGCGTGAGATGTCCCCAAAGCTGGACGCGTCCCCCGGCACCGTGATGTCCCCGCGTCCTGGGGTGTCCCCGCGTCCTGGGGTGCCTTCCCGCACCGGCACGTCTCTAGCAGCAGCACCCTTCTTCCCGGGGTTGTCCCCAAGCCCTGGGGTCTCCCCAGGGGTGTCCCAAGGGGTGTCCCCAAGCCCTGAGGTGTCCCCAAACCCTGAGGTGTCCCCAAGCCCCGGGATGTCCCCCCAATCCCCACCGTCCCCCTCGGGGGTACCGGGGCCGCTGGGCGTCCCTGCGCAGAGCCCCAGGTCGGAGAGAGCGCGCGGCAGGGCGGCGGCGACGTCGGAGGTGACATCGGCGGCGACGTCGGCGGTGGCACTGCGGGGGACGGCGGGCAGGTAGGAGAGGCGGGCCGCGGTAGGTGTGCAGGGCCAGCAAGCGCGCGGCCGTGCCGAGGGCGAAGCGCGCCGGGCCCAGGCGTCGCAGCCGCTCGCTCTCGATGTCCACGTCGGCCACCAAGCCCCAGGCCACGCTCAGGAAGGAGAAGACGCGGGCGCCCGAGGCCGTCGTCACCGAAACCAGGTCCAGCGGCGACGGCGTCCCCCGGCACAGCAGCACCGCGCAGTTCTGCAGCAGCGAGAGGCCCAGCGCCGGGGCCAGCCTGGCGGGGACGCGGGGACCCGTCACGCGTGGGGTCGCGGCATGGGGACGTGGCACGCGTGGGGATGAGACATAGGGACGGGTCACGCGTGGGGACGTGGCACGGGGACGTGGCACGCGTGGGGACGCAGCATAGGGACAGGTCACGCGTGGGGACGCGGCACGGGGACGGGGCACGGGGATGGGTCACACGTGGGGACACAGCATAGGGACAGGTCACGCGTGGGGACGCAGCACGGGGACGGGGCACGGGGATGGGTCACACGTGGGGACGCAGCATAGGGACAGGTCACGCGTGGGGACGCAGCACGGGGACGGGGCACGGGGATGGGTCACACGTGGGGGCACAGCATAGGGACAGGTCATGCGTGGGGACGCAGCACGGGGACGGGGCACGGGGATGGGTCACGCGTGGGGACGCAGCACAGGGATGTGGCTCACATGAGGGCACAGCACGGGGATGGGTCACGCGTGGGGACGCAGCACAGGGATGTGGCACACGTGGGGATGCGGCATAGGGACGGGTCATGCGTGGGGATGCGGCACGGGGACGTGGCACGCGTGGGGACGCGGCATGGGGACGGGTCACGCATGGGGACGCAGCACGGGGACGTGGCACGGGGATAGGTCACACGTGGGGACACAGCACAGGGACATGGCACGCGTGGGGACACGGCACAGGGACAGGTCATGTGTGGGGACACGGCACAGGGACGGGTCACGTGTGGGGACGGGTCATGGGGATGGGTCACACATGGGGACACAGCACGGGGATGTGGCACGCATGAGTGCACAGCACAGGGACGGGTCACACGTGAGGGCACAGCACGGGGACAGGTCATGCGTGGGGACGCAGCACGGGGACGGGTCACGCGTGGGGATGGGGATGTGGCACATGTGAGGGCACAGCATGGGGACGGGTCACATGTGGGGACGTGGCACGGGGATGTGGCACGGGGACGGGTCACACACGGGGACACAGCACAGGGACGGGTCATGTGTGGGGACGGGGACAGGTCACGTGTGGGGACGGGTCACGTGGGGACACAGCACAGGGATGGGTCACACGTGGGGACACAGCACGGGGACGGGTCACGTGTGGGGATGGGGATGTGGCACATGTGAGGGTGCAGCACGGGGACGGGTCACACGTGGGGACACAGCACGGGGACGTGGCACGTGTGGGGACACGGCATGAGGACGGGTCATGCGTGAGGACGCAGCATGGAGATGTGGCACACGTGGGGACACGGCATGGGGACGGGTCACGTGTGGGGACACAGCACAGGGACGTGGCGTGCATGAGGGTGCGGCACGGAGATGGGTCACGCGTGGGGACGCGGCACAGGGACATGGCACACGTGAGGGCGCACCACGGGGATGGGTCACACGTGGGGACACGGCACAGGGACACAGCACAGGGATGTGGCACACGTGGGGACACGGCACAGGGATGTGGCACACAAATGGGTCACACATGGGGACAGGGCACAGTGGTGTCACGTGCGGGGACACGCCACAGGGATATGGCACACAGACATAGCACACGCGTACGCATGGCACACGGACATGGCACAGGGACGTAGCACACGCAGGGACACGCCACGGACACGCATCAGGCAGAAGGCCACGGGCACAGGGAGCCCCCGTCCCCGATCCCCACGTCCCATCCCCCCACGTGCCCCCATGTCCCCCACGTGTCCCCCCACATGTCCCCCTCATGTCCCCATATCCCCCCATGTGTCCCGGTGTCCCCTCATGTCCCCCCACGTGTCCCTATGTCCCCCCACATGTCCCCATGTCCCCTCATGTCCCCATGTCCCCCCTGTGTCCCTGTGTCCCCCCATGTCCCCCCACATGTCCCTATGTCCCCCTCATGTCCCCATGTCCCCCCACATGTCCCCATGTCCCCCCATGTCCCCCATGACCCCTCATGTCCCATGTCCCCCCATGTGTCCCTGTGTCCCATGTCCCCCCACGTGTCCCCCCACATGTCCCCATGTCCTCTCATGTCCCCCCATGTGTCCCTGTGACCCCCCACGTGTCCCTATGTCCCCCCACATGTCCCCATGTCCCCTCATGTCCCCATGTCCCCCCATGTGTCCCTGTGACCCCCATGTCCCCCCACGTGTCCCCCCACATGTCCCCCCACATGTCCCCATGTCCCCTCATGTCCCCATGTCCCCCCGTGTCCCCCCACATGTCCCCATGTCCCCCACGTGTCCCCCCCACATGTCCCCATGTCCCCCCTCATGTCCCCCCACGTGTCCCCATGTCCCCCCACATGTCCCCCCCACGTGTCCCCATGTCCCCCACGTGTCCCCCCACATGTCCCCATGTCCCCCCATGTCCCCCCACATGTCCCCATGTCCCCCACGTGTCCCCCCACGTCCCCATGTCCCCCCTCATGTCCCCATGTCCCCCCTCATGTCCCCCCACATGTCCCCCCACGTGTCCCCATGTCCCCCACGTGTCCCCCCACATGTCCCCATGTCCCCCCTCATGTCCCCATGTCCCCCCATATGTCCCCATGTCCCCCCACATGTCCCCTCATATCCTCCCACATGTCCCCATGTCCCCCCACGTGTCCCCATGTCCCCCCACGCGTCCCCGTATCCGTGTAGAAGTTGACAGCGGCGGCCAAGGCGTTGCTGGAGCCGCAGGGCAGGATCCCCGGCAGCGTCCCCCCACGTCCCCGTGTCCCCCCCACGTGTCCCCGTGTCCCCCCACGTCCCCGTGTCCCCCCCACGTGTCCCCGTGTCCCCCCCACGTGTCCCCGTGCCCCCCCCCACGTGTCCCCGTTGTCCCCGTACCCGGCGTGGAAGTTGATGGCGGCGGCCAAGGCGTTGCCGGAGCCGCGGAGCCGCAGGGCAGGATCCCCAGCGGCATCTTCAGCGCCGCAGCCCAGTCCGGCCGGTCCATCAGCCCGTTCACCACCTGCGGGGGTGGGGGGACGGCGTCTGGGTGTCCCCACCCCAGGCGTCCGGGTGTCCCCGAGGCCCGGGTCCCATTTTGGGGTGCTGGGGGGGGGGGGGGGGGGTTACCTCGTAGAGGAGCCCGTCCCCGGAGACGGTGACGATCCCGTCCCACTCGTCCAGGCTGATCCCGTCACCAGCTCCCGCGCGTGGTTCGCCCGCTCTGGGGGACGAGGACGCAGACGCGTCAGCCGGGGCCCCCAGGGACCCCCCCAAACCCCCTCTGCCCCCCTCAGGGACCCCCAAACCCCCCATGACCCCCAGAACCCCCCAAACCCCCCTCTGCCCCGCCCAGGGACCCCCAAACAACACCATGGACCACAGAGACCCCCCCAAGCCCCCTCTGCCCCCCGCAGGGACCCCCAAACCTCCCCACGGCCCCCAGGGACCCCCCAAATCCCCTCTGCCCCCCCCAGGGACCCCCAAACCCCCCCATGGCCCCCAGGAACCCCCCAAATCCCCTCTGCCCCGCCCAGGGACCCCCAAACAACACCATGGACCACAGAGACCCCTCCAAGCCCCCTCTGCCCCCCGCAGGGGACCCCCAAACCTCCCCATGGCCCCCAGGGGACCCCCCAAATCCCCTCTGCCCCCCCCAGGGACCCCCAAAACCCCCCCATGACCCCCAGGAACCCCCCAAACCCCCTCTGCCCCGCCCAGGGACCCCCAAACAACACCATGGACCACAGAGACCCCCCCAAGCCCCCTCTGCCCCCCGCAGGGACCCCCAAACCTCCCCACGGCCCCCAGGGACCCCCCAAATCCCCTCTGCCCCCCCCAGGGACCCCAAACCCCCCCATGGCCCCCAGGAACCCCCCAAATCCCCTCTGCCCCCCCCAGGGGACCCCCAAACAACACCATGGACCACAGAGACCCCCCCAAGCCCCCTCTGCCCCCCGCAGGGACCCCCAAACCTCCCCACGGCCCCCAGGGACCCCCCAAACCCCTTCTGGCCCCCCCCCAGGGACCCCCAAACTCCCCCATGGCCCCCAGGCCTCCCCCAAGCCCCCAGCCCAGGTCTCCAGCCCCCTCAAATCCCCCTATAACCCCCCCAAGTCCCCACAGCCGCTGTCTGACACCCCCCAGGCTGCTCCCTGAGCCCCCAGCCCAGGTCTCCAGCCCCCCGTGGCCCCCCAGAGCCCCCCCCAAAATCCCCCTATAGCCCCTATAGGCGCTGTCTGGCACCCCCAGCCCCCCTGCCCTGCCGCCCCCCGGCCCCCCCCAGCCCCCCCCGCACCGGTCTGGATGAGGTTGAAGCTGATGTCGGCCTCGGTGATCATGGGCAGGACGTGGGTCTGGCACCAGCTGAGGGCCTGGCCCCGGCCCCCAAAGGGGTTCAGCAGCAGCAGCAGCCGCCGTCGCCCGCGGCTCCGGCAGGATTTCTGCGGGATGGAGACCCCCGGGCTCCTGGGTCCTTGTCTGAAGACCCCCCTGGACTCCTGGGTCCCCATCCCAGAGACCCCCCAGATCCCTGGGACCCCCTCCCAGAGACCCCCCCTGGACTCCTGGGTCCCCATCCCAGAGACCCCCCAGATCCCTGGGACCCCCTCCCAGAGACCCCCCTGGACTCCTGGGTCCCCATCCCAGAGACCCCCCAGATCCCTGGGACCCCCCTCCCAGAGACCCCTGGACTCCTGGGACCCCATCCCAGAGACCCCCCAGATCCCTGGGACCCCCTCCCAGAGACCCCCCCTGGACTCCTGGGACCCCATCCCAGAGACCCCCCAGATCCCTGGGACCCCATCCCAGAGACCCCCCCTGGACTCCTGGGACCCCATCCCAGAGACCCCTGGATTCCTGGGACCCCCATCCCAGAGACCCCCCAGATCCCTGGGACCCCCCTCCCAGAGACCCCCCTGGACTCCTGGGTCTCCATCCCAGAGACCCCCCAGACTCCTGGGACCCCCTCCCCAGAGACCCCCCAGATCCCTGGATCCTCACCCTGAGACCCACCGGATGCCTGGATCGCTGCCTGCGAGCTCCCCCATCCCAGAGACCCCCCCCAAATCCCTGGGACCCCCTCCCAGAGACCCCCCAGGTCCCCATCCCGGAGATCCCCCTGGATGCCTGGGTCCTCCTCTGGAGACCCCCCGATCCTGGAGATGCCCCCCCAGATCTCTCAGTCCCCATTCCAGAGACTCCCCAGATCCCTGGATCCCCATCCTGGAGATCCCGCCATCCTAGAGACCCCCCCCCAAATCCCTGGGACCCCCTCCCAGAGACCCCCTGGATGTCTGGATCCCCACTGGAGACCCTCCCCATCCTGGACACCCCCCCAAATCCCTGAGACCCCCCTGGATGCCTGGGTGCCCACCCCAGGGATGCCCCCTACCCCAGAGACCCCCCCCCAAATCCCTGGGACCACCTCCCAGAGATCCCCCCCATCCTGGAGACCCCTCCCAAATCCCTGGAACCCCTTCCCAGACACCCAGGTCCCCACCCCAGAGATCCCCCCCACCCCAGAGACCCCCCCCCAAAACCCTAGGACGCCCCCAGATTCCTGGGTCCCCACCCCAGGGACCCTCCCAAATCCCTGGGACCCCCTCCCAGCCACCCAGGTCCCCACCCCAGAGATCCCCCCCACCCATCTCAGAGACCCCCCCCCCCAAATCCCTGGGTCCCCACCCTCAGGACCCAAGAGGGGACCCACGTATCCGGGTGCCGCCCCACCCATGGGACCCCCCCCACTGTACCCTGAGGGGACCCAGGCGTCCGGGTGGCGCCTCACCCCCCACCCCCGCCCCCCCCAAAAAAGGGACCCAGGCGTCCGGGCGGCGCCAGCCCCCGCGCCCGCAGGCCCCGGTTTTCGGGCCGGACCTCGTTCCACCGGCCGTGGCGGGTGCACGGGGGGTCCCCCTCCGGGGGGGGCGTGGGGAGCACCCCGGATGCCTGGGTCCCCTCCCCAACCCTGGGGGGGTCTCCCGAAACCTGGGTGCCCCGCCCCCATTCCTATGGGGCCCGAACGTCTGGGTCCCCTTTCCCTACGGAACATGGGATCCCCCCCAAATTCCTGGGTCCTCTCCCCAAATCTTGGGGGGTCTCCCAATTCCCGGGTCCCCTCTCCATCTCTGGGGGTCCCTTCCCCACTCCTGGGGGGGTCCCCAATTCCTGGGTCCCCTCCCAATCCCTGGGGGGGTCTCCCAAAACCTGGGTGCCCCCCCCCCATTCCTATGGAACCCGAATGCCTGGGTCCCCTCTCCCTACGGAACATGGGATCCCCCCCAAATTCCTGGGTCCTCTCCCCAAATCTTGGGGGGTCTCCCAATTTCCTGGGTCTCCTCTCCATCTCTGGGGGTCCCTTCCCCACTCCTGGGGGGGTCCCCAATTCCTGGGTCCCCTCCCAATCCCTGGGGGGTCTCCAGAAACCTGGGTGCCCCCCCCCATTCCTATGGGACCCGAATGCCTGGGTCCCCTTTCCCTACGGAACATGGGATCCCCCTTAAATTCCCAGGTTCTCTCCCAAAATCTTGGGGGTTCCCCCAATTCCTGCATCCCCTCCCCATCCCTGGGGGTCCCTCCCCACTCCTGGGGGGTCCCCAGACACCTGGGTCCCCTCCCCAAATCTTGGGGGGGGGGGGGGTCTCCCAATTCCTGGTCTCCTCCCCATCCCCATCCCTGGGGGTCCCCTCCCTACTCCTGGGGGCTCCCCCAATTCCTGGGTCCCCTCCCCACTCCTGGGGGGTCCCCAGACACCTGGGTCCCCTCCCCAAGTCCTGGGGGGGGGGTCCCCAACCTCCCAGCTGTTCCCCCCCTCCATTCCTACGGGGCCCGAACGCCTGGGTCCCCCCTCCCTCTACCACACAGGATCCCCCCCAAACCCCAGGACCCCCCCCAAACCCCCCCATCTTACCAGCCTGGGGGGGCAGGGGGAGCCCCCGGACAAGGCAGCGGATGGCACGGGCCCAACGTTCAGCCGTCGCCCGGTTCCCTTCGTAGTGGGGGGCCGCGTCCACCCGGAAAGTGGGGGCTCGGCGGCGGCGCCGGGGTCCCCCCGGGACCCCCCGGCAGCGGGGGGGGTAGGCGTAGACGGCGAAGAAAGCGGCGGCGGGGAGGGAGGGGGCACGCAGCGTGTGGCAGCCCACCACGTCGGCCAGGCGCAGCGTGGGCCCCCCCATTCCCGGGGGCCCCCCCAGGATTTGCAGCTCCGTCCGGGTAAGGCGGAGGTGGAAGCGGGGTGTCCCCCCCGTACCCGGGGGACCCCCAAAATCCCCCTCCAGCAACGGCTCCTCGGTCATCGGGGCGGGGGGGGGCGGCTCAGCCAGGGCCTGGGGAGATGGGGGGGGAGGTTGGGAACGGGGCAGGGGTCCCCCAGGTGCCCCCCCTATCCCAGTGAATCCCCATTCCCGGTGCACCCCCCCTATTCCTGGTGCCCCCTCCTTTCCCAGTGTCCCACCCATTCCCCAGTGCACCCCCCCATTCCCGGTGCACCCCCCCATTCCCTGTGCCCCTCCCTTTCATGATGCCCCCCCCCCATTCCCCAGGGCACCCCCTATTCCCGGTGCCCCCCCCATTCCCCAATGCATCCCCCATTCCTGGTGCACCCCCCCATTCTCGGTGCCACTCCCTTTCCCGATGCCCCCCCCCCATTCCTCAGGGCACCCCGCCATTCCCCAGGGCACCCCCTATTCCCGGTGTCCCCCCCCCATTCCCCAGGGCACCCCTCCATTCCCCAGGGCCCCCCCCATTCCCTGTGCCCCCCCATTCCCTGTGCCCCCCGAATTCCCCAGGGCCATTCCCGGTGCCCCCCCCAATTCCCGGTGTCCCTCCCCATTCCCGGTGCCCCCCTCCATTCCCTGTGCCCCCCTCCATTCCCGGTGCCCCCCCCACCTGCGCAGGGTGCCCGTCCCGTTCTTTCTCCTCGCCCGACACCCATCGGGTGCGGGGGGGGCGGGGGAAAAGGGGGGGGCGGGACGGGGCGGAGCCGAGCCCCACGGGCTGGGAGTGACCCCCCCGGGGGCCGCCGGTACCCCCGGGGCCGCTATAACCCCCCAGGGCCGGTATTACCCCCCCCCCAGGACCGGTGTTGACCCCCCGGGGCCTGTTCCGCCCCCCCAAGCACCGGTTGCCCCCCCCCCCGGCCGGTATTTCACACCCTCTCCCGGCCGGTTCTGCCCCCCCAGCACCGTTGTCACCCGCCCCTAGACCGTTATAACCGGTCCCCCCGGTGCTCCCACCCTGTCATGGGCCCCCCCGTATCGGGGAGGGCCCCGGGGCGGCCCCCCCGGGCCCGCGTCCCCCCCCCCCAGGCGCCGGTCCCGCTGTCGCCCTCTCTTCCCCTCCGGCAGCCTTGCCCTCCGCCCCGGAAGCGCTCCCCGCCTCCCGTCCAGCCCCACCAATCGCACGGCGCCGAGCCCCCCGCCGGCAGCCAATAGAAGGCGTCACCGCCTTTGCCCCGCCCCGTCGCGGCCCCGGCATGTTGGTTGAGGGCGGCGCCGCCGTGAGGACCAACGGGCGGTGATGTTGGGGCGGCGCCATCTTTATTGAGGGCGCCACGGGCCAGGCGGGGACACGGCGGCCATCTTGGGGACGCGAAGGGCGGGGGCCGCCGCTTCAGCCAATAGGAGCGGCGGAGCCATGGCAACGGTCGCCCGAGGGGGGGCGAGGCCGCGGCCGCCATCTTGGCTGAGGGCAAGGCCCCGGTTTTCCAAGAAAAGCCCCGGGATAGCGGGGTCGAACGAGGGGCGGCACGTCAGGACAGCGGCGGGGTCCCGGCGCTATTCCTCCCGCTGCCTGCCCGCTTTATAACTCAATTAACGACGCGAACGAAACGCCAGAGTCCTCCGCTGCGCAGCCTCTCTGCCCGACGCCGCAGTCCTCCCGCACCATCGAGCGGCGCCGCGCAGAGCGGCCTCACCCACTCACTTCCGGTGGCCGGCCGGAAGTGGCGGCCGCTCTCCCATAACCCCCCGCGCGGGGCGCGCTCTTTCCTCTGCCTCCATCCGCCGCCGCCGCCGGCGCCATGGTGGGTCCGCTCTGGATGGGGAGGGAGGGGGCCGCGCATCCGCCGCCATCCGCCACCGGGGGGCACCGGGCCGCTGCCGCCGCTGCCGGGGGAGGCTGGAGGGAGCTTGGGGAGCGCGATGGCGGCGCCGCGGCGGGGCCGGTGCTTGATGGCTCCCGCTGAGGCCTAGCGGCGGCCTGACACCCCCCCCCCTTCCCGTTTACTCCCTCAGGGTATCGATATCCGCCATAACCGGGACCGGAAAGTCCGGCGTCGGGAGCCCAAAAGCCAGGACATTTACCTGCGGCTCCTCGTCAAGGTGGGCCCCGGGGAAGGTGGGGGGCTGCTGGGATAATGGGGCTCTCCCGCCGGTACTCACCACCCCCGCCCTGGTCCCGGTGTTTTCTCGCCCCGCAGCTTTACCGGTTCCTGGCCCGGCGGACGAACTCGGCCTTTAACAAAGTGATCCTGAAGCGGCTCTTCATGAGCCGGACCAACCGGCCGCCCCCTCTCCCTCTCCCGCATGGTGAGTGCCCCGCGGCTGGGGGGGCTCCGGGGGGGGCCCGCTCCTGTCTGTCCCCCCCCCAAACGCCGCCGCTGTGCGCCCCGGGGGGGGCTTTTCCCTGCGAGGGACCCTGCGACCGCGCACCCTGCAGCCAGGGCCCGCAAAATAGCGCTGTTTGCACCCAAAATGCTCAATAATGATCTCTGGCACCCCCGGGAGGGGGTGTTGGGGGGCACAGGAGCACCCCTGGGTGCCTCTGAGGGGTGTCGGGGGCCACAGCCAGACCCCTGTGTCCCTCCTGGTGGGGTTTTGGGGGTGCAGCCGCACCCATGGGTGCTCCTGGGGGGTGTCGGGGCCACAGCCAGACCCCTGTGTCCCTCCCGGTGGGATTTTGGGGCACAGGAGCACCCCTGGGTGCCTCTGAGGGGTGTCGGGGCCACAGCCAGACCCCTGTGTCCCTCCCGGTGGGGTTTTGGGGCGCAGCTGCACCCATGGGTGCTCCTGGGGGGCGTTGGGGCCACAGCCAGACCCCTGTGTCTGTCACAGTGGGGTTTTGGGGTGCAGCTGCACCCCTGGGTGCCTCTGAGGGGTGTCGGGGCCACAGCCAGACCCCTGTGTCCCTCCCGGTGGGGTTTTGGGGTGCAGCCGCACCCATGGGTGCCCCTGGGGGGTGTCGGGGGCCACAGCCAGACCCCTGTGTCCCTCCCGGTGGGGTTTTGGGGTGCAGCCGCACCCATGGGTGCCCCTGGGGGGTGTCGGGGGGTACGTCTGCACCCCTGCGTGTCTGTGAGGGGTGTCAGGGGCTGCACCTGCAGCCCTGGGTCCCCCCCGATGGGGTTTTGGGGGCACAGCTGCACCCCTGGGTGTCCCTGGGGGGTGTCAGAGACCGCAGCCAGACTCCTGTGTCCCCCCCCAGCGGGGTTTTGGGGGGTACAGCTGCACCCCTGGGTGTCCCTGAGGGGTGTCAGATACTGCAGCCACACCCCTGCGTCCCCCAGCAGGGTTTTGGGGGTGCACTTGCGTCCCTGGGTGTCCCTGGGGGGTGTTGGGGGGCACAGCCGCACCCCTGCGTCCCCCCGGCAGGGTTTTGGGGGTGTACTTGCGTCCCTGGGTGGCCCTGAGGGTGTCGGGGGGCACAGCTGCACCCCTGTCCCCCCCAGCACCCCCTTTTTCTCTCTCCCCCCCCCAGATCCGGATGATGAAGCGGCCGGGGCGGGAGGACAAGACGGCCGTGGTGGTGGGCACCATCACCGACGACATCCGCATCCAGAACATCCCCAAGCTCAAGGTCAGTGGCGTGGGGGGGTCCCTGGGGTGCGTGGGGGGTCCCTGGGGTGCTTGGGGGGGGCCGGTGCTCACCCCACTCATGTTTTTGTTTGTTTTTTTCGTTCTCGCCCCCAGATCTGCGCCCTGCGGGTGACACGGGGGGCTCGCACCCGCATTTTGCGGGCGGGGGGCACCATCATGACCTTCGACCAGCTGGCCATGGCCTCCCCCAAGGGCAAGGGCACCGTCCTGCTCTCCGGTGAGTGCCCCCCAACACCCCTGTGGACCCCCCCCGGACCCCCCCCACGGCCGTGGGGTGACCCCTTTGTGTCTGTCTGTCCGTCTGTCCCTCCGCGCTCAGGACCCCGCAAGGCTCGGGAGGTTTATCGGCACTTTGGGAAGGCGCCCGGGACCCCCCACAGCCACACCAAGTGAGTGGGGGGCTCTTTTTGGGGGGGTGGGGGGTGACACCTGGGTGCTGGGGTCCTGCTGGGGGGGTCCTGGATTTTGGGGGTCTCTTTGGGGGGGGTCTGGATATTGGGTAGGGGCTCTTTTGGGGGGGCAGTGGGGTCTGCATGTGGGGTGGGGGCTCTTTTGGGGAGGTCTGGATGTTGGATGGGGGCTTTTTTGGGGGCTTTTTGGGGGGGGGTCTGGATGCTGGGGTGGGGGCTCTGGGAGGGGAGTGGGGTCTGGATTTTGGGGGGTGTTTGGATGTTAGGGGGGGCTCTTTTGGGGAACTGCATGTTGGGGGGGCTCTTTTGGGGGTGTCTGGAATTTGGGGGGGCTCTTTTGGGGGGGTCTGGAATTGGGGGGGCTCTCTTGGGGTGTCTGGATGCTGGGGGGGGCTCTCCAGGAGGGGAGTGGGGTCTGGATTTTGGGGGTGCTCTTTTGGGGGGTCTGGGTGCTGGGGTCCCCTTGGTGGGGAGGGAGCTCAGATATTTGGATCCTTTAGGGGTGGGGGGTGTCCGGGTGCTGTGGGGGTCGCTGGGGGGTGTCCCGAACCCCGGGGTCCCCCCCTGACCCCCCCACGCCCCCCCCCCCAGGCCCTACGTGCGCTCCAAGGGACGGAAATTCGAGCGGGGCGCGCGCGGGCGCCGGGCCAGCCGGGGCTACAAGAACTGAGACCCCAATAAACTGCCGTGCCCCCCGGGTCGCCGCCTGTGTTTGGGGACCCCCCCCTCAGGGTCGCCGCCTGTGTTTGGGGACCCCCTGAGACCCCCCCGGGTCGCCGCCTGTGTTTGGGGACCCCCTGGGTCACCACCTGTGTTTGGGGATCCCCTGAGACCCCCCCTGGGGGTCACCACCTGTGTTTGGGGACCCCCTGGGTCACCACCTGTGTTTGGGGACCCCCTGAGACCCCCCCCCGGTCACTGTGTTTGGGGACCCTCTGAGACACCTCCCCCCTCCGGTCGCTGCCTGTGTTTGGGGACCCCCCCCAGGTCGCCGCCTGTGTTTGAGGACCCCCCCAAGACCACCCCTGGGTTGCTGCCTGTGTTTGGGGGACCCCCCCTCAGGGTCGCCGCCTGTGTTTGGGGACCCCCTGAGACCCCCCCGGGTCACTGCCTGTGTTTGGGGACCCCCTGGGTCACCCCCTGTGTTTGGGGACCCCCTGAGACCCCCCCCCCGGTCACTGTGTTTGGGGACCCTCTGAGACACCTCCCCCCTCCGGGTCGCTGCCTGTGTTTGGGGACCCCCTGAGACCCCCCCTCCGGGTCACTGCTTGTGTTTGGGGACCCCCTGGGTCACTGGGGACCCCCTGAGACCCCCCCGGGTCGCCGCCTGTGTTTGGGGACCCCCTGAGACCCCCCCCCCCGGGTCGCCGCCTGTGTTTGGGGACCCCCTGAGACCCCCCCCGGGTCGCCGCCTGTGTTTGGGGACCCCCTGAGACCCCCCCCGGGTCGCCGCCTGTGTTTGGGGACCCCCTGAGACCCCCCCCGGGTCGCCGCCTGTGTTTGGGGACCCCCTGAGACCCCCCGGGTCGCTGCTTGTGTTTGGGGATCCCCTGGGACCCCCCCATGTCCTGCCTGACCTTGGGACCCCCAGAACCCCCCCCAGGGTCACTGCCTGACCTTGGGACACCCCCACGCCCCCCGGGGTCACTGCCTGTCCTTGGGGACCCCCCCCAGATGGCTGTGCCCTTGGGGACCCCGCAGGACCCACCACCACCACCACCACCACCACCACCCCCCCCCCCCCGGACATCTCTAGGACCCCCCCGGTGTCCTCCCTGTCTGTGGGGACCCCTCTGGGACCCCCCCCATGTTACTGCCCGTCCTGGGGGACCCCCCCCACCCATGTCCTGCCTGTCTGTGGGGACCCCCCCTGTGTCCTCCTTGTCCTTGGGGACCCCCCGGGACCCCCCCCGTGTCCTACCTGTCCGTGGGGACATTCTGGGACTCCCCCCCCCCCCCCCGTGTCACTCCCTGTCCGTGGGGACCCCCCCATGTCACTGCCTGTCCATGGGGACATTCTGGGACCCCCACCCGTGTTACTGCCTGTCCGTGGGGACCCCCCCGTGTCACTGCCTGTCCGTGGGGACATTCTGGGACCCCCCTGTGTCACTCCCTGTCCGTGGGGACATTCTGGGACCCCCCCCCATGTCACTCCCTGTCTGTGGGGACCCCCCCCGTGTCACTGCCTGTCTGTGGGGACATTCTGGGACCCCCACCCGTGTTACTGCCTGTCCGTGGGGACCCCCCCCGTGTCACTGCCTGTCCGTGGGGACATTCTGGGACCCCCCCATGTCACTCCCTGTCCGTGGGGACCCCCCCGTGTCACTGCCTGTCCGTGGGGACATTCTGGGACCCCCCCCATGTCACTCCCTGTCCGTGGGGACCCCCCCCGTGTCACTGCCTGTCTGTGGGGACATTCTGGGACCCCCACCCGTGTTACTGCCTGTCCGTGTGGACCCCCCCCGTGTCACTGCCTGTCCGTGGGGACATTCTGGGACCCCCCCCATGTCACTCCCTGTCCGTGGGGACCCCCCCCGTGTCACTGCCTGTCTGTGGGGACATTCTGGGACCCCCACCCGTGTCACTGCCTGTCCGTGGGGACATTCTGGGACCCCCCCATGTCACTCCCTGTCCGTGGGGACCCCCCCCGTGTCACTGCCTGTCCGTGGGGACATTCTGGGACCCCTCGGCACCCCCCACCCGTGTCCTGCCTGTCCGTGGGGACCCCCCTTCACTCCAACTCCCCCCCCCTCCGTGGACCCACGTGTCCTATGTCCCCCCCCCCCCCAATTTAGTGCCGCCCCACGCGGGGGGAGCTTGTCCCTGGGACCCCCCAAACGCGTGCAGCCCCCAGGTCACCCCTTTAACTCCTCCCCCCCCCGGGGGGGGGTCCCCGAGCTTTCACTAGTGGGCGTGGGGGGGGTCCCAGCCCCCACGCGGGGTCCGGGGGGGGGGGAGTTCCACGGGGGGGGCAGGGAACCGGTCGGGGGGGTGTTGCGCAAGGCGGGGCGGGGGCGGCACCGCCCCACGGGTGGGGTGGGTGGGGGGGGGGGCAGCGGGGGCGGGGCGGTGCCGCCCCACGGGTGGGGGGGGGGGGGGACGCGGGGCCCCGCCCGCCACGGCTCGGTGCGATCGCGGCGGCTCTGTCCAGTGCTGTCAGGTACCGGGGGGGGGTCCTGTCCACGGGGGACCGCGACCCCGCGTGGGGGGGGGGGGGGACGGACGACAGGGGGACAAAGTGCCGGCGGGGGGGGAGTGGGGGATGGATGCGGTGGGGGGGTGCCCCGGGGCGGGGGGCGACAACGATGACGACACCCCCGCAGGACCGAGACCCCCTGCGTGGGGTGGAGCAACGCGCCGTGGGGGGGCCCGGCGTGGGTCACCCGTGGGGTGCCGGCTGCCCCCGTGTCCCCGTCGTCCCCCCCCCAAACCCACGCTGTTGCCTGGCGCCGGGCCCCCCCCGCGGGACCAGGCGTGGGTGTCGCCCCCCCCCCCCCCCGGGGCTGTTACCACGGCACCGCGTGGGGCCCCCGGGACACGCGTGGGGCCCCCGGGACCCGTGGGGGGGGGGTTGGGGAGGTGGCTCCGGGGCCGGTCCCGTCGCTCCGCTCCTCCCTTCCCCGTGCGATGCCTCTGTCTGTCTGTCCGTCCGTTCCTTGTGCCCCCCCCCCCCCCCCGCACAGGTCCCGGTCCCGCGTGGGTGTGTCCCCCACCCACGACCATGTCGCGGGGGTATTTCCAGCACGGTGGCGTCACCTTCCCGGGGCTCCTCTACTCTCCCCGGGGGCTCCAGGCCGCCCGCGATTTCCCCGTGGAGGACGACGACGTCTTCAACGTCACCTACCAGAAATCGGGTAGGGGGCCGGGGGGGACCCCGGGGCGGAGGGGGGGACCCAGGGGGACCCCAAGGTGGAGGGGGGGGACCTAAGGGGGACCCAGGGGGACCCCAAGGTGGAGGGGGGGGGCCCTGGGGGGACCTAAGGGGGACCCAGGGGGACCCCAAGGCCAGGGGGGGACCCAGGGGTGTCCCAAGGCCAGCGGTGGACCCAGGGGTGACCCAGAGGGGACCCAGGGGGACCCCAAAGTGGAGGGGGGGGGGACCTAGGGGTGACCCAAAGGGGACCCAGGGGGACCCCAAAGCGGAGGGGGGGACCCAGGGGTGACCCAAAGGGGACCCAGGGGGACCCCAAAGTGGAGGGGGGACGCAGGGGTGCCCCAAGGTGGAGGGGGGGGGACCTAGGGGTGACCCAGAGGGGACCCAGGGGGACCCCAAAGCGGAGGGGGGGGACCTAGGGGTGACCCAGAGGGGACCCGGGGGGGACCCAGGGGTGACCCAGAGGGGACCCAGGGGGACCCCAAAGCAGAGGGGGGGGGACCTAGAGGGGACCCAGGGGGACCCCAAAGCGGAGGGGGGGGACCTAGAGGGGACCCAGGGGGACCCCAAAGCGGAGGGGGGGACCCAGGGGTGACCCAAAGGGGACCCAGGGGGACCCCAAAGTGGAGGGGGGGACGCAGGGGTGCCCCAAGGTGGAGGGGGGGGGGGACCTAGGGGTGACCCAAAGGGGACCCAGGGGGACCCCAAAGCGGAGGGGGGGGGACCTAGGGGTGACCCAAAGGGGACCCAGGGGGACCCCAAAGCGGAGGGGGGGGACCCAGGGGTGACCCAGAGGGGACCCAGGGGGACCCCAAAGCAGAGGGGGGGGACCTAGAGGGGACCCAGGGGGACCCCAAAGCGGAGGGGGGGGACCTAGAGGGGACCCAGGGGGACCCCAAAGCGGAGGGGGGGACCCAGGGGTGACCCAAAGGGGACCCAGGGGGACCCCAAAGTGGAGGGGGGACGCAGGGGTGCCCCAAGGTGGAGGGGGGGGGGGACCTAGGGGTGACCCAAAGGGGACCCAGGGGGACCCCAAAGCGGAGGGGGGGGACCTAGGGGTGACCCAAAGGGGACCCAGGGGGACCCCAAAGCGGAGGGGGGGACCCAGGGGTGACCCAAAGGGGACCCAGGGGGACCCCAAAGCGGAGGGGGGGACCCAGGGGTGACCCAAAGGGGACCCAGGGGGACCCCAAAGCGGAGGGGGGGACCCAGGGGTGACCCAAAGGGGACCCAGGGGGACCCCAAGGTGGAGGGGGGGGGACCTAGGGGTGACCCAAAGGGGACCCAGGGGGACCCCAAAGTGGAGGGGGGACGCAGGGGTGCCCCAAGGTGGAGGGGGGGGGGGCCTAGGGGTGACCCAAAGGGGACCCAGGGGGACCCCAAAGTGGAGGGGGGACCCAGGGGTGCCCCAAGGCTGGGGGGACGCAACATGATACCCAGCAGTGTCCCAGGGGATCTCTGGGACCCTAAAGGGACCCCAAAGGGACCCCAGTGATTCCAGGGACCCCCCCCAAGGCACCCCAGCGTCTCCCCAGAAGACTGCTGGGACCCCAAAGGGACCCCAGGGACCCCAAAGGGACCTCAGGGACTCCCCAGGGGACCCCAAAGGGATCTCGGGAACCCTTAAGCAACCCAAGGGACCCCCTAAGGATCTCAGGGACCCCCCAGGGGACCTCCAAGGGACCCCAAAGGGACCTCAGGGACCTCTTAGTGACCCAAGGGACCCCCCAAGGGACATCAGGGACCCCCCAAGGGACCCCAGACAGACCCCAGGGACCCCAAAGGGATCTCAGGAGCTGCCCAAGGGTCCCCAAATGGACCCCAGGGACCCCAAAGTGATCTCAGGAACCCCTAAGCAACCCAAGGGACCCCCTAAGGATCTCAGGGACCCCCCAGGGGACCTCCAAGGGACCCCAAAGGGACCTCAGGGACCTCTTAGTGACCCAAGGGACCCCCCAAGGGACCCCAGACAGACCCAAGGGACCCCAGAGGGATCTCAGGGGCTGCCCAAGGGTCCCCAAATGGACCCCAGGAACCCCTAAGCAGTCCAAGGGACCCCCCAGGGGACCCAAGGGACCTCAGGGACTCCCCAGGGGACCCCAAAGTGACCTCAGGAACCCCTAAGCGGTCCAAGGGACCCCAAGAGACCTCAGGGACTGAGCAAGGGTCCCCAGACAGACCTAAGGGAGCCAGGGACCCCCAAGGGACCCCAAGTGATCTTGGGAACCCCTGAACAATCCAAGGGACCCCCAAGGGACCTCAGGGACTCTCCAAGGGACCCCAAACAGACCCCAGGGACCCCCAAAGGGACCCCAAAGTGATCTCGGGAACCTCTAAGCAATCCAAGAGACCCCAAACAGACCCGAGGGACTCCAGGGACCCCCCAAGGGACCCCAAAGTGATCTCAGGAACCCCTAAAAAATCCAAGGGACCCCAAGGGACCTCAGGGACTCTCCAAGGGACCCCAAACAGACCCAAGGGACCCCAAGTGATCTCAGGAACCCCTAAAAAATTCAAGGGACCCCAAGGGACCTCAGGGACTCTCCAAGGGACCCCAAACAGACCCCAGGGACCCCCAAGGGACCCCAAAGTGATCTCAGGAACCCCTAAAAAGTCCAAGGGACCTCAGGGACTCTCCAAGGGACCCCAAACAGACCCAAGGGACCCCAGGGACCCCCACGGGACCTCGGGGACCCCCCGGAGCACCCACTCCCCCGCCCCCTCGCAGGCACGGTGTGGATGCTGGAGATCCTGAGCCTGATCCGCAGCGACGGGGACCCGCACTGGTGCCGGTCGGTGCCCAACTGGGACCGGGGTCCCTGGCTGGAGACGGTGCTGGGGCTGCGGCGGGCGCGGGGGAACCCCCGGCCCCGCCTCATCAGCTCCCACCTCCCCATCCAGCTCTTCCCCAAGGCTTTCTTCACCTCCAAGGCCAAGGTCAGGTTCAAGGGAGGGGGTTTGGGGGGCTTTGAGGGGCTTGGGGGGTGTCCCCACCCCACGGGACCCACGCTTTTGTCCCCGTGTCCCCCCGTCCAGGTTATCTACACGGTGAGGAACCCCAAGGACGTCCTGGTTTCCCTCTACCACTTCGCCCGGATTTTCCGGCCCTACAAGGATCCCGGGAGCCTGGAGCAGTTTTTGGAGAAATTCCTGGAGGGAGACGGTCCGGGGGGGGCTGGGGGGGTTGGGGGCAGGGGGGCAGGGGTGATGGGGTTGGTGTAGGGGGTCCTATGGGTGTGGGCAGCTATGGGGTGTCAGTGGGGCTGTAGGGGCTGCTGGGGGGGGGCACTATGGGGGGAGGCTATGGGGTGTAAGTGGGGGGGGGGCTGTGGGGGTTGATGTGGGGGGCTCAAGGGGGGGGCTGGGGGGGGGCTATGGGGTGCCTAGGGGCTGCCGGGGGAGGCTATGGGGTGTAAGTGGGGGGGGGGCTGTGGGGGTTGATGTGGGGGGCTTGAGGGGGGGGTTGGGGGGGGGGCTATGGGTGCCTCGGGGGCTGGTATGGGTGGCTATGGGGTGTAAGTGGGGGGGGCTGTGGGGGGCTCAAGGGGGGGGGCCTGGGGGGGGCTATGGGGTGCCTGAGGAGCTGCTATGGGTGGCTATGGGGTATCGGGGGGGGCTATGGGGTGCCAGGGGGACTGTAGGGGCTGCTGTGGGGTGCAGGGGGGGCTATGGGGTGCCGGGGGGGGGGCTATGGGGTGCTGGGGGGCTGTAGGGGCTGCTGTGGGGGGGCTATGGGGTGCCAGGGGGACTGTAGGGGCTGCTATGGGGGGGGCTATGGGGGTGCCAGGGGGACTGTAGGGGCTGCTATGGGGGGGCTGTGGGGTGCCGGGGGGCTGTAGGGGCTGCTATGGGGGGGCTGTGGGGTGCCGGGGGGCTGTAGGGGCTGCTATGGGGGGGCTGTGGGGCTGTAGGGGCTGCTGGGGGGGGGCTGTGGGGCATCAGTGTTTTGGGGGGCACCACAGGGGTCCCTGGAGGGGCCCAGGGCCGGGTTTGGGACGGGGGCTGGGGGGTCCCGTGTGTCCCCCCCAGGTCCCAGCCCCCCCCCCCCCCCCCCCCCCCCCAGTGCCCTTCGGGTCCTGGTTCGAGCACGTGCGGGGGTGGCTGGCGCTGCGCGGCCCGCGAGAACTTCTTCTGCATCAGCTACGAGGAGCTGCAGCAGGTCTGGCCTCACGTGGCCCCACGTGTCCCCTCCGTGTGGCCCCACGTGTCCCCTCCGTGTGGCCCCACGTCCCCCCGTATGTCCCTGTATCCCGGTGTCCCCTCGCATCCCCTCACGTCCCCCCGGCAGGAGCTGTGCGGCAACGTGGAGCATCTCTGGCCCCACGTGTCCCCACGTGTCCTCGTGTGTCCCCTCCGTGTGTCCCCACGTCCCCCCGTATGTCCCTGTATCCCAGTGTCCCCTCGCGTCCCCCCGCATCCCCCCGGCAGGAGCTGTGCGGCAGCGTGGAGCATCTCTGGCCCCGTGTGTCCCCCCCGTGTGTCCCCCCGTGTGTCCCCCCGTGTGTCCCCCCCGTGTGTCCGTGTGTCCCCCCCGTGTCCCCATCAGGACCTGAAGCATCTCTGGCCCCGTGTCCCCGAGTGTCCCTGGAGCGTCTCTGGCCCTGCACCCCATGTGTGTCCCCGTGTCTCCCGTGTCTCCACGTCCCCAGTGTCCCCTCCGTGTCCCCAAGCATCCCCACGTGTCCCTCCGTGTCCCCCCCATGTCCCTCCGTGTCCCCACGTCGCCTACGTGTGTGTGTGTGTGTGTGTGTCCCATGTCCCCATCAGGACCTGGAGCATCTCTGGCCCCGCACCCTGTGTGTCCCCCCGTGTCCCTCATGTCCCCACATTCCCAGTGTTCCCCCATGTCTCCCAGTGTCCCCACATCCCTGTGTGCCCCCCCAAATATCCCCTGTGTGTCCCCCAGTGTCCCCCCATGTCTCCATGTCCTTCGTGTACCCACATTCCCAGCGTCCCCCCCGTGTCTCCCTGTGTCCCCCCCCAGTGTCTCCCCATGTTTCCATGTCCCTCATGTCTCCACATGTGTCTCCCTGTGTCTCCCTGTGTCCCCATGTCCCTACATCCCCAGTGTCTCCCAGTGTCCCCCCGTGTCTCCCAGTGTCCCCCCATGTCCCCTGTGTCCCCCCAACATTCCCAGTGTCTCCACATCCCCCATGTCTCATCCCCAGTGTCCCCATGTCCCCCCGTGTCCCTACATCCCCGGTGTCCCCCCGTGTCTCCCCGTGTCCCCCCCACATTCCCCGTGCCCCCGCACATCCCCCGTGACTCCACCTCCCCAGCGTCTCCCAGTGTCCCCCCCATGTGTCCCAGTGTCTCCACATCCCCAGTGTCCCCAGTGTCTCCCAGTGTCCCTGTGTCCCCCCACATCCCCTGTGTCCCCACATCCCCTGTGTCCCCCCAATGTTCCCAGTGTCCCCCCCATGTGTCCCAGTGTACCCCGTCTCTCCCAGTGTCCCCGTGTCCCTCAACATCCCCTGTGTCCCCATATCCCCTGTGTCCCCCCCACATTCCCAGTGTCCCCGTGTCTCCCTGTGTCCCCCCATCCCCTGTGTCTCCACGTCCCCCCCACATTCCCAGTGTCCCCCCACATCCCCTGTGTCCCCATCCCCTGTGTCCCCCCAATGTTCCCAGTGTCCCCCCCATGTGTCCCAGTGTCTCCACGTTCCCAGCATCCCCCCATGTCCCATGTCTCCCAGTGTCCCCATGTCCCCCCACATCCCCTGTGTCCCCCACATCCCCTGTGTCCCCCCCATCCCCTGTGTCCCCCCCCACGTTCCCAGTGTCTCCCTGTGTCCCTATGTGTCCCAGTGTCCCCCCCATGTGTCCCAGTGTCTCCACGTCCCCAGCATCCCCCCATGTCCCCCGTGTCTCCCAGTGTCCCCATGTCCCCCCACATCCCCTGTGTCCCCACATTCCCAGTGTCCCAGTGTCCCCCCCGTGTCCCCACACGTCCCCCGTGTCCCCCCCGTGCCCCCCAGGACCTGCGCGGCAGCGTGGAGCGGCTCTGCGCCTTCCTGGGCCGGGGGCTGAGCGCGGCGGCGCTGGACGCGGTGGTGGCCAACGCCTCCTTCGCCGCCATGAGCCGCAACCGCATGAGCAACTTCAGCCTCTCCCCGCTCTTCATCCTCGACCTGCGGCGCGGCCCCTTCCTGCGCAAGGGTGGGCACCCGGGGGACGGGGGCACGGGGCCAAGGGGACAGGGATGGGGACAATGGGACAGGGATGGGGCCAAGGGGACGGGGATGGGGCCAAGGAGACAGGGATGGGGACGTGGGGGACAAGGGGATGGGGACATGGGGATGGGGACATGGGGACAGGGATGGGGACAGGGATGGAGCCAAGGGGACAGGGATGGGGACATAGGGACAGGGATGGGGACAGGGATGGAGCCAAGGGGACAGGGATGGGGACATGGGGGACAAGGGGACAGAGATGGGAACATGGGGCCAAGGGGGACGTGGGGATGGGGGACAGGGATGGGGACAGGGAAGGGATGAGGACAATGGGACAGGGATGGGGACAAGGGGACAGGGATGGGAACATGGGGCAAAGGGGACGTGGGGATGGGGCCAAGGAGACAGGGATGGGGACGTGGGGGACAAGGGGATGGGGACAAGGAGACAGGGATGGGGGACGTGGGGGACAAGGGGACAAGGGGATGGGGACGTGGGGATGGGGACATGGGACAGGGATGGGGACGTGGGGGACAAGGGGATGGGGACGTGGGGATGGGGACATGGTGACAGGGATGGGGACAGGGATGGAGCCAAGGGGACAGGGATGGGGACATGGGGGACAAGGGGATGGGGACAGGGAAGGGATGAGGACAAGGGGTCAGGGATGGGGACATAGGGACAAAGGGGACAGGGATGGGGACATGGGGGACAAGGGGACAGAGATGGGAACATGGGCCAAGGGGACGTGGGGATGGGGACGTGGGGATGGGGACAGGGATGAGGACAAGGGGATGGGGACATAGGGACGGGAACAATGGGACAGGGATGAGGACAATGGGACAGGGATGGGACATGGGGGACAGGGGGACGTGGGGATGAGGATAAGGGGACAGGGATGGGAACGGGGGCAAGGGGACAGGGATGGGGACATCAGACAGGGACAAGGGGACAGGGATGGGGATGTGGGGACAGGGTCAGGCACGTGGCGATGGGGACAGGGATGGGGGGACATGGGGACAGGGACCAGGGGACAGGGATGGGGATGTGGGGATGGGGACAGGGAGAAGGGGACAGGGATGGGGACAAGGACATGGGGAAGGAGACAAGGACAGGGATGTGGGGATGGGGACACGGGGACAGGGATGGGGATGGGGACAGGGACATTGGGAAGAGGAACGGGGGGACTGGGAACAGGGCTGGGGGGGTCACCAGGGAACTGGGGGCACTGGGAGTGGGGGGTCTGGGGGGGGGTCTGGAGGGGGTCCCGGGGAGGGGGGGCTGGGGGTTCCTCAGGGCTGGGGGGGGTCCTGGGGGGGGCTGGGGGTTCCTCAGGGCTGGGGGGGGTCCCGGAGGGGTGCTGGGGGTTCCTCAGGGCTGGGGGGGGTCTCGGAGGGGTCCTGGGGGGGGGGGGGGGGCTGGGGGTTCCTCAGGGCTGAGGGGGGTCCCGGGGAGGGGCTGGGGGTTCCTCAGGGCTGGGGGGGGTCCTGGGGGGTCCCTGGGGGAGGGTTTGGGGGGGTCACCGCCCCCGCGTACCCCCAGGGATCTCCGGCGACTGGAAGAACCACCTGACGCCGGAGCAGAGCGCCCGCTTCGACCGGGTCTACCGGGAGGCGCATGGGCCGGGCTGGGGGTCACCTTCCCCTGGGACCCCCCCCCCCGCAGCTCCCCCCCCACCCCTCAGCCCCCCTGCCCGGGACCCCCCAGGACCCCCCCGAGGAGGAGACCCCTCCTGGGACCCCCCAGGACCCCCCCACCCTGACCCCCCCACCTTGACCCCTGCTGATTTCTGAGTGGTGCCTGGGGGGGGGGTGGTTAGAAGGGGGGGTGTCTACAGGATAGGCCCCCCCCCAAAATGGGGGGGGGGGGGGGGGGGATCATGGTTGGTGTCTCAATAAAGCTGCTCTTTTGGGGGGGGGGGGGATGTCCTAGGGGGCCGCCCCCCCAAGAGATCGCAGAGTTTGGGTTTATTCCACTGTTTTTAATAAACTCTGTCCCTGCTCCCCCCCCCCCAGCACCGTGGGTCCCTCTCCCCCCCCAAGAACCCCCCCAAATTGACTGGGAGTGGGGTGGAGGGGCAGAGTCCCCAGCCCCCATCTCCTGCCCCCCCAGCCCCCTCCCTCACGTCCTCCCACCCCCCTTTGTCCCCCATTCCCTGCCTGCGTCCCTGCCTGCATCCCTTCCATCCCTGCATCCCTTCTTCCCTTCCATCCCTGCCTGCATCCCTTCTTCCCTGCATCCCTTCTTCCCTCCATCCCTGCCTGCGTCCCTTCTTCCCTGCATCCCTTCTTCCCTGCATCCCTTCTTCCCTGCGTCCTGCCTCCATCCCTGCCTGCATCCCTTTTCCCTCCATCCCTGCCTGCATCCTTTCTTCCCTTCTATCCCTGCCTGCGTCCCTTCATCCCTGCGTCCCTTCATCCCTGCGTCCCTGCCTGCATCCCTGCCTGCATCCCTTCTTCCCTGCATCCCTTCTTCCCTCCATCCCTGCCTGCATCCCTGCCTGCATCCCTGCCTCCCTTCTTCCCTCCATCCCTTCTTGCCTGCGTCCCTGCCTGCATCCCTGCCTGCGTCCCTTCTTCCCTCCATCCCTGCCTGCATCCCTTCTTCCCTTCTATCCCTGCCTGCGTCCCTTCTTCCCTGCGTCCCTGCCTGCGTCCCTTCTTCCCTGCATCCCTTCTTCCCTTCCATCCCTGCATCCCTCCATCCCTGCATCCCTTCTTCCCTGCATCCCTTCTTCCTGCGTCCCTGCCTGCATCCCTTCTTCCTGCATCCCTTCTTCCCTCCATCCCTGCCTGCCATCCCCTGCCTGCATCCCTTCTTCCCTGCATCCCTTCTATCCCTTCTTCCATCCATCCTGCATCCCTTCTTCCCTGCATCCCTTCTTCCCTTCTATCCCTGCATCCCTTCTTCCCTTCTATCCCTGCATCCCTTCTTCCTGCTTCCCTTCTTCCCTGCATCCCTGCCTCCATCCCTGCCTGCATCCCTTCTTCCCTCCATCCCTGCCTGCATCCCTTCTTCCCTTCTATCCCTGCCTGCGTCCCTTCTTCCCTGCGTCCCTTCTTCCCTGCATCCCTTCTTCCCTTCTATCCCTGCCTGCATCCCTTCTTCCCTGCATCCCTTCTTCCCTGCGTCCCTGCCTGCGTCCCTTCTTCCCTTCTATCCCTGCCTGCGTCCCTTCTTCCCTGCATCCCTTCTTCCCTGCATCCCTGCCTGCGTCCCTACCTCCATCCCTTCTCTCCATCCCTGCCTCCATCCCTGCCTCCCTCCACCCCGTCCCCTCCCGCTCCCCCTGTGCAGACCCCCCCATCACCTTCAAACTTTTTTTTTTTTTAAATCGTTTTCTTCCAAAAAACCAAGTTTGTTTATTTTTTTTTTTCCTCTTTAAAAAAAAAAATCTTAAAAAAAGGGGCCGAGCTGGGGCCCGAGTCAATAAATTACGGCGGCCTGCGGTTGGCGGGGGCGGGGGGGAGTCCGCTGAGCGTCGGGGGGTCCCCGGGCGCAGGCGGGGGGGTTCATTAATAATAATAGTTAACAATAAAATAAGGAGGGCAATACAATAGAGGCGAATAAATAACAATAAATTAGGGGGCGGCGTCGGCGGCGTCACAGCTTGTTGCGCAGCAGGACGAGGGCGCGGGAGGCCCAGTCCAGGTAGAGGTGGAGGCTGTGGAAGATGGCGTGGGAGGCCTGCACGCGGCCCAGGGCGAGCCGGGCGGCGGCAGCGGCGGCTGCGGGCGCTGGGGCGCTGGCGCCAGGCTCAGGCGGGACAGCTGCCGAGGGGGCACACGCGTGGGCGAGGGGCACACGCGTGGCCGAGGGGGTACACGCGTGGGCGAGGGGGGCACACGGGTGGGCGAGGGGCACACGCCGTGGGCGAGGGGCACACATGGGCGAGGGGGCACATGCGTGGGCGAGGGGGGGTACACGCATGGGCGAGGGGGGCACATGCTTGGGCGAGGGGGTACACGGGTGGGCGAGGGGCACATGCGTGGGCGGGAAGCACACGTGTGGGTGAGGGGCACACATGGGCGAGGGGGCACATGCGTGGGCGAGGGGGTACACAGGTGGGCGAGGGGCACATGCGTGGGCGGGAGGCACACGCGTGGGTGAGGGGCACACATGGGCGAGGGGGCACATGCTGTGGGCGAGGGGGCACACGCGTGGGGTGAGGGGCACACCATGGGCGAGGGGGCACATGCGTGGGCGGGAGGCACACGCGTGGGTGAGGGGCACACATGGGCGAGGGGGCACATGCGTGGGCGAGGGGGTACACGGGTGGGCGAGGGGGCCACACACGCGTGGGTGAGGGGCACATGCTGTGGGCGAGGGGGCACATGTGTGGGCGAGGGGGTACACGGGTTGGGCGAGGGGCACATGCGTGGGTGAGGGGCACACATGGGCGAGGGGGCACATGCGTGGGCGAGGGGTACACGTAGTGGGCGAGGGGCACATGCGTGGGTGAGGGGCACACATGGGCGAGGGGGCACATGCGTGGGCGAGGGGGTACACGGGTGGGCGAGGGGCACATGCGTGGGCGGGAGGCACATGCATGGGTGAGGGGCACACATGGGCAAGGGGGCACATGCGTGGGCGAGGGGTTACACGGGTGGGCGAGGGGCACATGCGTGGGGCGGGAGGCACACGCGTGGGTGAGGGGCCCATGCGTGGGCGAGGGAGGCGAGGGAGGGGCTGAGGGAGGGGGAGCCACGCCCCTTTCCCGCAGAACACGCCTCCCAGGTGTGGAAGCCACGCCCATACGCTGGAGGTCACGCCCCCCACCCTGGAGGCCACGCCCCTTGGGCACCGGCCCCGCCTTGGAGCTCAGAAGACCCCTGCCCCCCTCCCGGCAGGTGGATGTGATGAGCAAGCCACGCCCCCCGGCGCCAGGCCACGCCCCCATCGCTAAAGCCCCGCCCCTACGGTAGAGACTATCCCAGTGCTGAAGCCCCGCCCCATCACCCAGGCCACACCCCCGCCACTAAAACCCCCGCCCTCGTCGCTAAAGCCCCGCCCCTACAGTAGAAACTACCCCAGCGCCGAAGCCCCGCCCCATCAGCCAGGCCACGCCCCCATCGCTGAAGCCCCGCCCCTACGGTAGAGACTATCCCAGCGCCGAAGCCCCACCCCATGAGCCAGGCCACGCCCCCGTCGTTCAAGCCACGCCCCTACGGTAGAAACTATCCCAGCGCTGTAGCCCCCGCCCCATCGCCCAGACCACGCCCCCACCGCTACAAAACCCGCCCCTCATCTCCGCCCCCCTGCTCAGAAGCCCCGCCCCCGCGCCGAAACCCCGCCTCTCCCCCCTCCACAGAGCCCTGCACGCCATTAGCTGCTGCCTCCCGCGGGCCCCGCCCCTCCCCCAAGCCCCGCCCCTCCCCAGCCCCGCCCCCCTCGAGCCCCGCCCCCAGCCCCGCCTACCAGGTGGTCGAGCCGGCGCAGCAGCCGGTCGAGCCGGGCCTGCAGCGCCGCCAGCTCGGGCTCCAGCGGCCGCAGCGCCGGCCCCGCCCGCCGCAGCCACTCAGGTGCCGCTGGTAGCGCTGCAGGTCCCCGCTCAGCCGGCCCAGCGCGCCCGCCGCCTGCGCCGCACGTCAGGGCCACGGCCGCGGGGAGACCCCCCGGGACCCCGCTGCCGAGGGAGCCCCCCCCAAGGGGGACCCCACTGCCGAGGGAGCACCCCCCAAGGGGCAGCCCGCCCCCCCCGGGACCCCGCTGCCGAGGGAGCCCCCACGGGACCCCGCTGCCGAGGGAGCCCCCCCCCAAGGGGCAGCCCGCCCCCCCGGGACCCCACTGCCGAGGGAGCCCCCCCACGGGACCCCGCTGCCGAGGGAGCCCCCCCCAAGGGGCAGCCCGCCCCCCCGGGACCCCACTGCCGAGGGAGCCCCCCCCACGGGACCCCCATTGCCGAGGGAGCCTCCCCACGGGACCCCACTGCCGAGGGAGCCCCCCCCAAGGACCCCACTGCCGAGGGAGCCCCCCCACGGGACCCCGCTGCCGAGGGAGCCCCCCCCAAGGGACCCCGCTGCCGAGGGAGCCCCCCCCACGGGACCCCATTGCCGAGAGAGCCCCCCCCACGGGACCCCGCTGCCGAGGGAGCCCCCCCACGGGACCCCACTGCGAGAGAGCCCCCCCACGGGACCCCACTGCCGAGGGAGCCCCCCCCACGGGACCCCACTGCCGAGGGAGCCCCCCCCAAGGGGCAGCCCGCCCCCCCCGGGACCCCACTGCCCGAGGGAGCCTCCCCACGGGACCCCGCTGCCGAGGGAGCCCCCCCCAAGGGACCCCGCTGCCGAGGGAGCCCCCCCCACGGGACCCCATTGCCGAGAGAGCCCCCCCCACGGGACCCCGCTGCCGAGGGAGCCCCCCCACGGGACCCCACTGCCGAGAGAGCCCCCCCACGGGACCCCACTGCCGAGGAGCCCCCCCCACGGGACCCCATTGCCGAGAGAGCCCCCCCCACGGGACCCCACTGCCGAGGGAGCACCCCCCCAAGGGGGACCCCATTGCCGAGAGAGCCCCCCCCACGGGACCCCACTGCCGAGGGAGCACCCCCCAAGGGGCAGCCCGCCCCCCCCGGGACCCCCACTGCCGAGGGAGCCTCCCCACGGGACCCCGCTGCCGAGGGAGCCCCCCCCCCACGGGACCCCATTGCCGAGAGAGCCCCCCCCACGGGACCCCCGCTGCCGAGGGAGCCCCCCCACGGGACCCCACTGCCGAGGGAGCCCCCCCACGGGACCCCATTGCCGAGAGAGCCCCCCCACGGGACCCCGCCACCGGGACCGGGGGGACACCACACCCACGGGGAGCCCGCCCCCCGGGACCCCCACTGCCGAGGGAACCCGCCACCGGCACCGGGGGGGGACACCATTACCCACGGGAACCCGCCCCCACGGGGGAGCGCCTCGCCCACGGGGAGCCGCCACCGGAAACCGGGGGGAGCCCACGCCCACGGGAACCCACGACCGTGACTGGGGGGGGAACACCACACCCACGGGAACCCTCGACCGTGACCAAGGGGGGACCCCACGCCCACGGGAACCCGCTACAGTGACCGAGGGGGGACCCCAGGACCGAGGGGGGGACCCCCACGCCCACGGGAACCCCACGCCCACTGGGATCCCACTACCGTGCCCGGGGGGGGGGGGGGGATCCCACGCCCATGGCGACCCCACTCCTATACCCACGGGCCCCTACTCCCACACCCAGAGAAGACCCCACGGGCGCGGTGACCCCGCTCCCATACCCACGGGCACCCCTGACGAGCGCAGCACCCCAAACACCCCCACCCCACCCACGGCATCCCACCCGTGTCCGTGTCCCCCCTCCCCACCTGGATGTTGGCCAGCTCCGGGGCGCTCATGGAGAGGGACGGGCAGCGAGTCCAGCTTGTGCTCCCCCTCCGCCGGGAACCGCGACTTCTGCCCACGAGACGTGGGTTCAGCCCACGCGGGACCACCCCCCACACGCGTGGGAGGCGGGGAGACGGGGGGTGGGGGCTGGAGAGGGGCGGGGAGGGGACGCCGGGGGCGGGGGGGGGGTCCGGGGCTGAACCGGGGAGTGTGGAGACGTGGGTTCAGCCCACGCGGGACCACCCCCACCACGCGTGGGAGGAGGGGAGACGGGGGGTGGGGGCTGAGAGGGGCGGGGAGGGGGATGGCGGGGCGGGGGGGGGGTCCGGGGCTGAACCGGGGAGTGCGGAGGCGTGGGGTTCAGCCCACGCGGGACCACCCCCACCACGCGTGGGAGGAGGGGAGACGGGGGGGTTGGGGGCTGAGAGGGGCGGGGAGGGGACGCCGGGGGCGGGGGGGGGTCCGGGGCTGAGCCGGGGAGTGCGGAGACGTGGGTTCAGCCCACGCGGACCACCCCCCACACGCGTGGGAGGCGGGGAGACGGGGGGTGGGGGCTGAGAGGGGCGGGGAGGGGACGCCGGGGGCGGGGGGGGGGGGGTCCG
>NW_027461323.1:0-5000 GCF_030463565.1 Pelecanus crispus
GGAGGGGGAGCGCGCGCGTCGGGGCGGGGCGGGGGGGTGCTGTCTGTAGGACGGCAGGCACATATTTTAACGTGCTGTGTTTCATAGGAAAAATAAAAAAGTCCAAAACGAAATATAGCGATGGCAAGACAAAAAAAAACACGAACCACCACCGCCGCCCCCGCAGCCGCGGCACCCCCCCCCCCCACCCCCCCCCCCCCCCCCCCGCCCCCCCCCCCCAACCAGAAACCAGCCTACAACGCAAAACGAACAAACAAAAGCCGGCGAGTGCCCGGCAACCGCCGGGACCTGGACCCGGCTAGGGGTGCCCGGTTCTGAAGTCTCCTTGGCGGACGCCACGGAGGCGGGGGGTGCTGGGGGGGGGGGGGGGGCCGCGGGGAGGGGGGGGGGGGGGGGGGGGGCGCAAGCGTGCCTGATTGAGGGTGGCAAGCGACGGCTTTTTAACAAGAAAAGCAAAACAAAAGACAAAGAAAAAAAAAACAACAACAAAAAGAGTCTGTTACTATTTATTTTTTCTACCAAAAGCAAAAAAAAGGCATTCTGCTGCGAAAACAGTTCATTCAAACTTGCTTCCGAGTTTCCATACCAAAGGGGGGGGGGGGGGGAAGAAAAAAACACAGCCCCAACACCCCCCACCCCGGCTGGGACCAACCGGGCCTCCCCGTCCAGCCGGCTCCTGGAGCAAGGAGCGACTGCCCGGTCCAGGGGGCTCCTGAGCGGGGAGCGGCTGCTGGGTCTACCCGGCTCCGGTCCCCGGAGCGGCTGCCAGGTCTACCCGGCTCCGGTCCCCGGAGCGGCTGCCAGGTCTACCCGGCTCCGGTCCCCGGAGCGGCTGCCAGGTCTACCCGGCTCCGGTCCCGGGAGCGGCTGCCAGGTCTACCCCGGCTCCGGTCCCCGAGCCGGCTGCCAGGTCTACCCGGCTCCGGTCCCCGAGCCGGCTGCCAGTCTACCCGGCTCCGGTCCCGAGCCGGCTGCCAGGTCTACCCGGCTCCGGTCCCGGGAGCGGCTGCCAGGTCTACCCGGCTCCGGTCCCCGGAGCGGCTGCCAGGTCTACCCGGCTCCGGTCCCCGAGCCGGCTGCCAGGTCTACCCGGCTCCGGTCCCGGGAGCGGCTGCCAGGTCTACCCGGCTCCGGTCCCCGGAGCGGCTGCCAGGTCTACCCGGCTCCGGTCCCGGGAGCGGCTGCCAGGTCTACCCGGCTCCGGTCCCGGGAGCGGCTGCCAGGTCTACCCGGCTCCGGTCCCCGGAGCGGCTGCAGGTCTACCCGGCTCCGGTCCCCGAGCCGGCTGCCAGGTCTACCCGGCTCCGGTCCCCGGAGCGGCTGCCAGGTCTACCCGGCTCCGGTCCCCGGAGCGGCTGCCAGGTCTACCCGGCTCCGTCCCCGGAGCGGCTGCCAGGTCTACCCGGCTCCGGTCCCCGGAGCGGCTGCCAGGTCTACCCGGCTCCGGTCCCCGAGCCGGCTGCCAGGTCTACCCGGCTCCGGTCCTGGGAGCGGCCGCCAGGTCGACCCGGCTCGGTCCCGGGAGCGGCCGCCAGGTCGACCCGGCTCCGGTCCCGGGGAGCGGCCGGCAGGTCTACCCGGCTCCGGTCCCCGGAGCGGCTGCCAGGTCTACCCCGGGCTCCGGTCCCGGGAGCGGGCTGCCAGGTCTACCCGGCTCCGGTCCCCGGAGCGGCTGCCAGGTCTACCCGGCTCCGGTCCCCGAGCCGGCTGCCAGGTCTACCCGGCTCCGGTCCCGGGGAGCGGCTGCCAGGTCTACCCGGGCTCCGGTCCCCGGAGCGGCTGCCAGGTCTACCCGACTCCGGTCCCCGGAGCGGCTGCCAGGTCTACCCGGCTCCGGTCCCCGGAGCGGCTGCCAGGTCGACCCGGCTCCGGTCCCCGAGCCGGCTGCCAGGTCTACCCGGCTCCGGTCCCCGGAGCGGCTGCCAGGTCGACCCGGCTCCGGTCCCCGGAGCGGCTGCCAGGTCTACCCCGGCTCCGGTCCCGGGAGCGGCTGCCAGGTCTACCCGGCTCCGGTCCCCGGAGCGGCTGCCAGGTCTACCCGGCCTCCGGTCCCCGGAGCGGCTGCCAGGTCTACCCGGCTCCGGTCCCGGGAGCGGGGCTGCCAGTCTACCCGGCTCCGGTCCCCGGAGCGGCTGCCAGGTCTACCCGGCTCCGGTCCCCGAGCCGGCTGCCAGGTCTACCCGGCTCCGGTCCGGGAGCGGCTGCCAGGTCTACCCGGCTCCGGTCCCCGGAGCGGCTGCCAGGTCTACCCGCTCCGGTCCCCGAGCCGGCTGCCAGGTCTACCCGGCTCCGGTCCCGGGAGCGGCTGCCAGGTCTACCCGGCTCCGGTCCCCGGAGCGGCTGCCAGGTCTACCCGGCTCCGGTCCCCGGGAGCGGCTGCCAGGTCTACCCGGCTCCGGTCCCGGGAGCGGCTGCCAGGTCTAACCGGCTCCGGTCCCCGAGCCGGCTGCCAGGTCTACCCGGCTCCGGTCCCCGAGCCGGCTGCCAGGTCTACCCGGCTCCGGTCCCGGGAGCGGCTGCCAGGTCTACCCGGCTCCGGTCCCCGGAGCGGCTGCCAGGTCTACCCGGCTCCGTCCCGGGAGCGGCTGCCAGGTCTACCCGGCTCCGGTCCCCGGGGCGGCTGCCAGGTCTACCCGGCTCCGGTCCCCGGAGCGGCTGCCAGGTCTACCCGGCTCCGGTCCCCGAGCCGGCTGCCAGGTCTACCCGGCTCCGGTCCCGGGAGCGGCTGCCAGGTCTACCCGGCTCCGGTCCCCGAGCCGGCTGCCAGGTCTACCCGGCTCCGGTCCCGGGAGCGGCTGCCAGGTCTACCCGGTCCTCCGGTCCCGGGGGAGCGGCTGCCAGGTCTACCCGGCTCCGGTCCCCGGAGCGGCTGCCAGGTCTACCCGGCTCCGGTCCCCGGAGCGGCTGCCAGGTCTACCCGGCTCCGGTCCCCGAGCCGGCTGCCAGGTCTACCCGGCTCCGGTCCCCGAGCCGGCTGCCAGGTCTACCGGCTCCGGTCCCCGAGAGCGGCTGCCCAGGTCTACCCGGCTCCGGTCCCCGGAGCGGCTGCCAGGTCTACCCGGCTCCGGTCCCGGGAGCGGCTGCCAGGTCTACCCGGCTCCGGTCCCCGGAGCGGCTGCCAGGTCTACCCGGCTCCGGTCCCCGAGCCGGCTGCCAGGTCTACCCGGCTCCGGTCCCCCGGAGCGGCTGCCAGGTCTACCCGGCTCCGGTCCCCGGGGCGGCTGCCAGGTCTACCCGGGCCTCCGGTCCCCGAGCCGGCTGCCAGGTCTACCCGGCTCCGGTCCCGGGAGCGGCTGCCAGGTCTACCCGGCTCCGGTCCCCGGAGCGGCTGCCAGGTCTACCCGGCTCCGGTCCCGGGAGCGGCTGCCAGGTCTACCCGGCTCCGGTCCCCGGAGCGGCTGCCAGGTCTACCCCGGCTCCGGTCCCCGAGCCGGCTGCCAGGTCTACCCGGCTTCCGGTCCCCGGAGCGGCTGCCAGGTCTACCCGGCTCCGGTCCCCGGAGCGGCTGCCAGGTTCTACCCGGCTCCGGTCCCGGGGAGCGGCTGCCAGGTCTACCCGGCTCCGGTCCCCGAGCCGGCTGCCAGGTCTACCGGCTCCGGTCCCCGAGCCGGCTGCCAGGTCTACCCGGCTCCGGTCCCCGAGCCGGCTGCCAGGTCTACCCGGCTCCGGTCCCGAGAGCGTCTGCCAGGTCTACCCGGCTCCGGTCCCGGGAGCGGCTGCCAGGTCTACCCGGCTCCGGTCCCCGGAGCGGCTGCCAGGTCTACCCGGCTCCGGTCCCCGAGCCGGCTGCCAGGTGTACCCGGCTCCGGTCCCCGGGGCGGCTGCCAGGGTCTACCCGGCTCCGGCGGGGACTCAGTCTCATTTCCGAATCGGGGAGGTAGACCTGTTGTCCCAGCCGCGGGCTCGGAGCTGCCGAAGGGGTCGCTGTTTTGCGCTGCCTCCAGTTACCTCATCGTAAAGGTCGGCGACGGTTGGCGCCCCTTCCCGGTGGGCGGAGGCGCGGCTCTTGGAGCTTGCCGGGGCGCAGGGACCTTCCGGTCCGTACTATGGGAGCAAAGGGTGACATGCCACATGTACTAGAGCTAACGAGCGGTTGCGAGCCCCGAGGCTCGGCCGGCGAAGTGGGGCACTCGGCGGCCGCGGTGGCGGTTCCCTCGGCGGTTCCGGCCACTTTCTGCCTACTCGGCTCAGCCGTTGTCCCGGCGTTTGCCCGAGAAGATGGCCCAGGTTTTCCGAGCGGTGGGGAGTCGCGCAGAGCTGGAGCCGCCGGCAAGGCTCCTGCGTCCGTTGCCGCCTGGCGCGCGACACACAAGCCGGCTGCCGCGGGGCAGAGGCACTCGAACGCTGGAAGTCCGCGGTGGGGTTTTTCCGTGCTTGCCGCGGTTTTCCGCTTCCTCGGCCCGCTGAGGAGCCCGATGATGGCGGTGGGCGAGGCGGCGGCGCCTCGTCCTCCTCCCCCGGCCGGCGCGAGCCAGACGCGGGGCGGCTCGTGGTGTCTGGCCCGCCCGTGCTTCTTCTTTCCCGGTTGTCTCCGAGGGCGGCCTCGGTGGGGAAACGTGCCATGGGTAAAAGCTGTCCCAGGACTGTGGCCGTGGGGCCTCTGCTTCCTTTCTGCTGATCGATGATGCATGGTGGGGTGCGTCGGGGAGGCTTCACGGCGGGCCGGCTGCGCCGGTGTTCAGGCCGGCGTTGCACCTCTCCGCGAGACGTTGCCCTCTCAATCGCTCGCTGTCCCAGGACCCGCGGGGCCGTGGGGGGCCTCCGCTTTCCTTTCTCTCTCGTCTCTTTCCTTTACCGATCGATGAGGCCTTTCGGGTCGCGTCGGAAAGGGCCCCCGGCGGGCCGGCTCTTCCGTGCTCCCCGTCATAGGGAGCCACGGCGGGGTCCGGTGTTCAGGCACGGGCAGGTCTACCTTTCCAATTCGCTTCCCGTCGCATGCGAGGTGTGTGCCACCTACCTTCCTTCTTTCCCCCGGCGTTAGGGGGGCCGTGGCGGTGCCG
>NW_027461323.1:20000-30000 GCF_030463565.1 Pelecanus crispus
GACCTGTCAGCCGCGGGCGCGCCGGGTAGACCTGTCATCCGGGGCCGGGCGGGTAGACCTGTCAGCCGGGGCCGGGCGGGTAGACCTGTCAGCCGCAGCGCAGGCAGCAGCCCAAGTGCCCCGGCCGGGCGGGTAGACCTGTCAGCCGGGGCCCGCCGGGTAGACCTGTCAGCCGGGGCCGGGCGGGTAGACCTGTCAGCCGGGGCCGGGCGGGTAGACCTGTCAGCTGCGGGCCGGGCGGGTAGACCTGTCAGCCGCGGGCGCGCAGGGTAGACCTGTCAGCCGCGGGCGCGCCGGGTAGACCTGTCAGCCGGGGCCGGGCGGGTAGACCTGTCATCCAGGGCCGGGCGGGTAGACCTGTCAGCCGCGGGCCGGGCGGGTAGACCTGTCATCCGGGGCCGGGCGGGTAGACCTGTCAGCCGCGGGCGCGCCGGGTAGACCTGTCAGCCGGGGCCCGCCGGGCAGACCTGTCCGCCGCGGCCCCGCCGGGTAGACCTGTCCGCCGCGGCCCCGCCCGTTAGACCCGTCAGCCGCGGCGCAGGCAGCAGCCCAAGTGCCCGGAGCACGGGTAGACCTGGCCTCCGTGCCCACAGCGCGGGTAGACGTGGCCTCCCTGCCCGGATCAGGGGTTTGCCTTTGTGTGGTGGAGCAGGGCTGGGGGTTTTTCCTTTTTGGGTTTTTGTTGTTTTTTGCAGGTTTGTTTTTGTTTCTGTTTTTTTTTGTTGTTGTTGTTTTGTTTGTATGTTTGTTCATTTGTGTTGGTGCCCGCGGCCTCCCCCCCCCCCCCCCCCCGCCATTACTTACTTAACCGTCGGCGTATACCTCGGTTAATCAATTAGCGACAGGCGGTTAGCGTGTCTGCTACGCACTTTACCGCTGGTGGCCTCGCCGCGACGCTAAATAAATAATTACACAACTCATTATAAACTGTGATACCGTTTACGTTTTATTATTTACTATTTACCGATTAATTTCGTAACCGTTAATCGCTTACGAACGATACAGCTAATAGCGCCCCCCCGCACCGCCCCCCCCCTCCGTCGGCCTGGGCCGTGAACCCGGTACCTGATCGGGTGCCTCCCGGCGCAGGCCGCGTCGGGCGGTCGCCGGGCCGCCGTCCCTGCGGGGGCCCGGCCTCCCGGGGCGTCGGGCCGAGCCGCTTTCCGCCGGGGGCCGAAAGCCCCTTCCGCCTTCCGCGCCTTCTCCCGGAGGCCTGGCCGGAGCGGAGAAAAGCAGGGGCCGTCACTGGTTCGCCCCGCACCCTTCTTTCGTGCCCGCGCGCGCGCGCGGCCTACCTGCCGGCCCGCCGTCGGCCTGGGCCGTGAACCCGGTACCTGATCGGGTGCCTCCCGGCGCAGGCCGCGTCGGGCGGTCGCCGGGCCGCCGTCCCTGCGGGGGCCCGGCCTCCCGGGGCGTCGGGCCGAGCCGCTTTCCCGCCGGGGGCCGAAAGCCCCTTCCGCCTTCCGCGCCTTCCCCCGGAGGCCTGGCCGGAGCGGAGAAAAGCAGGGGCCGTCACTGGTTCGCCCCGCACCCTTCTTTCGTGCCCGCGCGCCGCGCGCGGCCTACCTGCCGGCCCGCCGTCGGCCTGGGCCGTGAACCCGGTACCTGATCGGGTGCCTCCCGGCGCAGGCCGCGTCGGGCGGTCGCCGGGCCGCCGTCCCTGCGGGGGCCCGGCCTCCCGGGGCGTCGGGCCGAGCCGCTTTCCGCCGGGGGCCGAAAGCCCCTTCCGCCTTCCGCGCCTTCTCCCGGAGGCCTGGCCGGAGCGGAGAAAAGCAGGGGCCGTCACTGGTTCGCCCCGCACCCTTCTTTCGTGCCCGCGCGCGCGCGCGGCCTACCTGCCGGCCCGCCGTCGGCCTGGGCCGTGAACCCGGTACCTGATCGGGTGCCTCCCGGCGCAGGCCGCGTCGGGCGGTCGCCGGGCCGCCGTCCCTGCGGGGGCCCGGCCTCCCGGGGCGTCGGGCCGAGCCGCTTTCCGCCGGGGGCCGAAAGCCCCTTCCGCCTTCCGCGCCTTCTCCCGGAGGCCTGGCCGGAGCGGAGAAAAGCCCGGGCCATCACTCCACTCGTTCGCGCTGGACGCTTACTTTTTTGCGCGCTCCCCCCCCCCGGCCACGTTACCCGGGAGGGGCTTACCGCCCCGAGAGGGCCTCTCAAAGGACGCGGCCGGCCTCCAAAATCTCGCAGGCTGTCGGCTGCCTGACCTAACGGGCCCTGCGGCCGCAAGCCAACTTCGCCCGAGCCTCCTCAGAGACGAGGAGCTCCCGTGGCCGACCGGCCCGAGGCCCGGGCCGCAAAGGACCGCACCCACCTGCGCGGTTCGTTCCCCCGAGGCCGCCGGGCCCGTCGTCCTCTCGGCAGCACTCACCGCTCAAACGCATCCCGCTGGCGACGCGACTGCCGACGGCCCCTTGTTACGAGTGCGGCCTGCCTCCCCGCCACCCTGGGCCGGGGCCCTGCCGCCCGGCCGCCGGAGCCAACCCTGGGACCTGGCTCTCTGCGCAGGCCGAGGCACGCGGCTGCTGCTGCTGCTGCTTGCTGCTGCTGCTTGCTGCTGCTGCTTTCCCAGGGACGGGTGCGACCGGCAGCCGAGCCGAGCGTGTCGCCCGCAGAAAGGCATGGGCGCAGGCCAGACGTTGACAGGGCCCGGCCTGTAACAGAGAGGGCGGCGTTAGGGACAGCGTTACAAACCCTTTTCGTTTCTTCCCGCGTGCGCGCGCGCACGCAACCCGAAACGGGACCCCGGCCCGAACGCCCCGTCCCTCCCCGCCCGCCGCCGCATGCACACACCACCATCCCCACACCCCCACACCCCACCCACCCCCCCGACAGCCCCCCGGCCCGAACCCCTCGCCCGCCGCCACACGTGCACGCGCCCAGACACGCGGGCAGCCACGCCCACCCCGCCCGCCGCCGCGCACGCACACCCCGCGCTCCCCCGCCGCGCACACACACGGAGCCCGCCCCCCCCCCGCCGCCACGACTCGTGCAGCCCCGCCCCGCCCGCTGCCACACGCGTGTGCACACGCACACACGCAGAACCCGCACTTTCCCGCCGCCGCCCCCCCCCCCCCCGCCCGCCTCGCCTGCCGCCACACGTGCGCAAAGACAGCCCCCTGCCCCAGCCCGCCGACACACCGACCCCCCCCCCCCCCCCCCCCCGCCCCCCTGCCCCCGCCGCCTAGCCGCCGGCAGGTTTGCCGCGCCTGGAAAGGCAGGCGGGAGACTCTAGGACCCGGCGGCGTCCCTGCCGGCTCCGTGCCGGGCGGCAGAGGGGAATCCCGGCGGCGTGCTGCCGAGTCCCTACCCTGCCCTGCCCGTGCTGCTTGCTGCTGCTGCTGCTTGCTGCTGCCGCTTGGTGCTTGCGCGCTCCCCCGCCGCCCCCCCCCACCCCCCCACCACGCCCGCCCGCCTCGCCTGCCGCCACACGTGCGCACAGACAGCCCCCCGCCCCAGCCCGCCAACCCGCCCCGCCGCCGCCGCCGCCGAGCCGCCGGCAGGTTTGCCGCGCCGGGAAAGGCAGGCGGGAGACTCTAAGACGCGGCGGCGGCCCTGCCGGCTCCGTGCCGGGCGGCAGAGGGGAATCCCGGCGGCGTGCCGGTCTCTCACCGCGGCTGCCGAGTCCCTACCCTGCCCTGCCCGTGCTGCTGGCTGCTGCTTGCTGCTGCTTGCTGCTGCTGCTTGGTGCTTGCGCGCTGCCCCGCCGCCCCCCCCCCCCCCCCCCCAACCCCGCCCGCCCGCCCGCCTCGCCTGTCGCCATATGTGCGCGCAGACAGCCCCCCCCGCCCTAGCCCGCCGACACACCACCACCACCACCACCCCCCCACACCCCCCCCCCCACACCCCCCCCCCCCCGCCGCCTAGCCGCCGGCAGGTTTGCCGCGCCGGGAAAGGCAGGCGGGAGACTCTAGGACCCGGCGGCGTCCCTGCCGGCTCCGTGCCGGGCGGCAGAGGGGAATCCCGGCGGCGTGCCGGTCTCTCACCGCGGCTGCCGAGTCCCTACCCTGCCCTGCCCGTGCCCCGGCTCCTGCCTGCCTTTCTGCTCGCTCGCCCTGCTGCACGCCTGCCCGCCCCCGCCGCGGGTGGAAAGTGAAACGAAGGCGCGGGGGCGGGGGGAAGAAAGGAAGGGGGGAAAAAATCCCCAACCGACCCGAACAGAAACCTTCTCCGATAAGAGGCGGCGCCCCCCCCCGCGCCAGGCTCCCCGCCTGCTCGCCGACCGCTCTCGCCTGCCCTTGCGCCCGCACCCCACCCCACCCCACCCCACCCCTTCCCCTTCCCCTGCCGCCGCCGCCACTGAGCGCGGGACCGTTGCTCCGGCGGGAACCACCGCCCTTTACGCGCGGGCGGGGGAGGCCGGTTGCCAGGTAACGGGGGCCGGCGCGCCTGCGCAGGGCGCGCGGCTGATCAAAAACAACCCCCCGGGGCGCCAGACAGTCTGCGCTCAGCGGGGCAGCACCCACCCGCCCCGGAACGGCAGCGCACGGAGGGAGGGGGAGCGCGCGCGTCGGGGCGGGGCGGGGGGGGTGCTGTCTGTAGGACGGCAGGCACATATTTTAACGTGCTGTGTTTCATAGGAAAAATAAAAAAGTCAAAACGAAATATAGCGATGGCAAGACAAAAAAAAACACGAACCACCACCGCCGCCCCCGCAGCCGCCGCCGCCACCCCCCCCCCCCCCAACCAGAAAACCAGCCTACAACGCAAAACGAACAAACAAAAGCCGGCGAGTGCCCGGCAACCGCCGGGACCTGGACCCGGCTAGCTGGACCCGGCTAGGGGTGCCCGGTTCTGAAGTCTCCTTGGCGGACGCCACGGAGGCGGGGGTGCTGGGGGGGGGGGGGGGGGGCCGCGGGAGGGGGGGGGGGGGGGGCGCAAGCGTGCCTGATTGAGGGTGGCAAGCGACGGCTTTTTAACAAGAAAAGCAAAACAAAAGACAAAGAAAAAAAAAAACAACAACAAAAAGAGTCTGTTACTATTTATTTTTTCTACCAAAAGCAAAAAAAAGGCATTCTGCTGCGAAAACAGTTCATTCAAACTTGCTTCCGAGTTTCCATACCAAAGGGGGGGGGGGGGGAAGAAAAAAACACAGCCCCAACACCCCCCCACCCCGGCTGGGACCAACCGGGCCTCCCCGTCCAGCCGGCTCCTGGAGCAAGGAGCGACTGCCCGGTCCAGCTGGCTCCTGGAGCGGGGAGCGGCTGCCGGGTCTACCCGGCTCCGGTCCCCGGAGCGGCTGCCAGGTCTACCCGGCTCCGGTCGCGGGAGCGGCTGCCAGGTCTACCCGGCTCCGGTCCCCGAGCCGGCTGCCAGGTCTACCCGGCTCCGGTCCCGGGAGCGGCTGCCAGGTCTACCCGGCTCCGGTCCCCGAGCCGGCTGCCAGGTCAGCCCGGCTCCGGTCCCCGGAGCGGCTGCCAGGTCTACCCGGCTCCGGTCCCGGGAGCGGCTGCCAGGTCTACCCGGCTCCGGTCCCGGGAGCGGCTGCCAGGTCTACCCGGCTCCGGTCCCCGGAGCGGCTGCCAGGTCTACCCGGCTCCGGTCCCCGAGCCGGCTGCCAGGTCTACCCGGCTCCGGTCCCGGGAGCGGCCGCCAGGTCTACCCGGCTCCGGTCCCCGGAGCGGCCGCCAGGTCGACCCGGCTCCGGTCCCCGGAGCGGCCGCCAGGTCGACCCGGCTCCGGTCCCCGGAGCGGCCGCCAGGTCTACCCGGCTCCGGTCCCCGGAGCGGCCACCAGGTCTACCCGGCTCCGGTCCCGGGAGCGGCCGCCAGGTCGACCCGGCTCCGGTCCCCGGAGCGGCTGCCAGGTCTACCCGGCTCCGGTCCCGGGAGCGGCCGCCAGGTCGACCCGGCTCCGGTCCCCGGAGCGGCTGCCAGGTCTACCCGGCTCCGGTCCCGGGAGCGGCCGCCAGGTCTACCCGGCTCCGGTCCCCGGAGCGGCTGCCAGGTCTACCCGGCTCCGGTCCCCGGGGCGGCTGCCAGGTCTACCCGGCTCCGGTCCCCGGAGCGGCTGCCAGGTCTACCCGGCTCCGGTCCCCGGAGCGGCTGCCAGGTCTACCCGGCTCCGGTCCCGGGAGCGGCTGCCAGGTCTACCCGGCTCCGGTCCCCGGGAGCGGCTGCCAGGTCTACCCGGCTCCGGTCCCCGAGCCGGCTGCCAGGTCTACCCGGCTCCGGTCCCGGGAGCGGCTGCCAGGTCTACCCGGCTCCGGTCCCCGAGCCGGCTGCCAGGTCTACCCGGCTCCGGTCCCGGGAGCGGCTGCCAGGTCTACCCGGCTCCGGTCCCCGGAGCGGCTGCCAGGTCTACCCGGCTCCGGTCCCGGGAGCGGCTGCCAGGTCTACCCGGCTCCGGTCCCGGGAGCGGCTGCCAGGTCTACCCGGCTCCGGTCCCGGGAGCGGCTGCCAGGTCTACCCGGCTCCGGTCCCCGAGCCGGCTGCCAGGTCTACCCGGCTCCGGTCCCCGGAGCGGCTGCCAGGTCTACCCGGCTCCGGTCCCCGGAGCGGCTGCCAGGTCTACCCGGCTCCGGTCCCCGAGCCGGCTGCCAGGTCTACCCGGCTCCGGTCCCGGGAGCGGCTGCCAGGTCTACCCGGCTCCGGTCCCCGAGCCGGCTGCCAGGTCTACCCGGCTCCGGTCCCGGGAGCGGCTGCCAGGTCTACCCGGCTCCGGTCCCCGAGCCGGCTGCCAGGTCTACCCGGCTCCGGTCCCGAGAGCGGCTGCCAGGTCTACCTGGCTCCGGTCCCCGGAGCGGCTGCCAGGTCTACCCGGCTCCGGTCCCGGGAGCGGCTGCCAGGTCTACCCGGCTCCGGTCCCCGGAGCGGCTGCCAGGTCTACCCGGCTCCGGTCCCCGGAGCGGCTGCCAGGTCTACCCGGCTCCGGTCCCCGAGCCGGCTGCCAGGTCGACCCGGCTCCGGTCCCGGGAGCGGCTGCCAGGTCTACCCGGCTCCGGTCCCCGAGCCGGCTGCCAGGTCTACCCGGCTCCGGTCCCGGGAGCGGCTGCCAGGTCTACCCGGCTCCGGTCCCGGGAGCGGCTGCCAGGTCTACCCGGCTCCGGTCCCGGGAGCGGCTGCCAGGTCTACCCGGCTCCGGTCCCGGGAGCGGCTGCCAGGTCTACCCGGCTCCGGTCCCCGGAGCGGCTGCCAGGTCTACCCGGCTCCGGTCCCCGGGGCGGCTGCCAGGTCTACCCGGCTCCGGTCCCCGGAGCGGCTGCCAGGTCTACCCGGCTCCGGTCCCCGGAGCGGCTGCCAGGTCTACCCGGCTCCGGTCCCGGGAGCGGCTGCCAGGTCTACCCGGCTCCGGTCCCCGAGCCGGCTGCCAGGTCTACCCGGCTCCGGTCCCCGAGCCGGCTGCCAGGTCTACCCGGCTCCGGTCCCGAGAGCGGCTGCCAGGTCTACCCGGCTCCGGTCCCGGGAGCGGCTGCCAGGTCTACCCGGCTCCGGTCCCGGGAGCGGCTGCCAGGTCTACCCGGCTCCGGTCCCCGGAGCGGCTGCCAGGTCTACCCGGCTCCGGTCCCCGAGCCGGCTGCCAGGTCTACCCGGCTCCGGTCCCCGGAGCGGCTGCCAGGTCTACCCGGCTCCGGTCCCCGGGGCGGCTGCCAGGTCTACCCGGCTCCGGTCCCCGAGCCGGCTGCCAGGTCTACCCGGCTCCGGTCCCGGGAGCGGCTGCCAGGTCTACCCGGCTCCGGTCCCCGAGCCGGCTGCCAGGTCTACCCGGCTCCGGTCCCGGGAGCGGCTGCCAGGTCTACCCGGCTCCGGTCCCCGGAGCGGCTGCCAGGTCTACCCGGCTCCGGTCCCCGAGCCGGCTGCCAGGTCTACCCGGCTCCGGTCCCCGGAGCGGCTGCCAGGTCTACCCGGCTCCGGTCCCCGGAGCGGCTGCCAGGTCTACCCGGCTCCGGTCCCCGGAGCGGCTGCCAGGTCTACCCGGCTCCGGTCCCGGGAGCGGCTGCCAGGTCTACCCGGCTCCGGTCCCCGAGCCGGCTGCCAGGTCTACCCGGCTCCGGTCCCCGGAGCGGCTGCCAGGTCTACCCGGCTCCGGTCCCCGAGCCGGCTGCCAGGTCTACCCGGCTCCGGTCGCGGGAGCGGCTGCCAGGTCTACCCGGCTCCGGTCCCCGAGCCGGCTGCCAGGTCTACCCGGCTCCGGTCCCCGAGCCGGCTGCCAGGTCTACCCGGCTCCGGTCCCCGAGCCGGCTGCCAGGTCTACCCGGCTCCGGTCCCGAGAGCGGCTGCCAGGTCTACCCGGCTCCGGTCCCGGGAGCGGCTGCCAGGTCTACCCGGCTCCGGTCCCGGGAGCGGCTGCCAGGTCTACCCGGCTCCGGTCCCCGGAGCGGCTGCCAGGTCTACCCGGCTCCGGTCCCCGAGCCGGCTGCCAGGTCTACCCGGCTCCGGTCCCGGGAGCGGCTGCCAGGTGTACCCGGCTCCGGTCCCCGGGGCGGCTGCCAGGTCTACCCGGCTCCGGCGGGACTCAGTCTCATTTCCGAATCGGGGAGGTAGACCTGTTGTCCCAGCCGCGGGCTCGGAGCTGCCGAAGGGGTCGCTGTTTTGCGCTGCCTCCAGTTACCTCATCGTAAAGGTCGGCGACGGTTGGCGCCCCTTCCCGGTGGGCGGAGGCGCGGCTCTTGGAGCTTGCCGGGCGCAGGGACCTTCCGGTCCGTACTATGGGAGCAAAGGGTGACATGCCACTTGTACTAGAGCTAACGAGCGGTTGCGAGCCCCGAGGCTCGGCCGGCGAAGTGGGGCACTCGGCGGCCGCGGTGGCGGTTCCCTCGGCGGTTCCGGCCACTTTCTGCCTACTCGGCTCAGCCGTGTCCCGGCGTTTGCCCGAGAAGATGGCCCAGGTTTTCCGAGCGGTGGGGAGTCGCGCAGAGCTGGAGCCGCCGGCAAGGCTCCTGCGTCCGTTGCCGCCTGGCGCGCGACACACAAGCCGGCTGCCGCGGGGCAGAGGCACTCGAACGCTGGAAGTCCGCGGTGGGGTTTTCCGTGCTTGCCGCGGTTTTCCGCTTCCTCGGCCCGCTGAGGAGCCCGATGATGGCGTGGGCGAGGCGGCGGCGCCTCGTCCTCCTCCCCCGGCCGGCGCGAGCCAGACGCGGGGCGGCTCGTGGTGTCTGGCCCGCCCGTGCTTCTTCTTTCCCGGTTGTCTCCGAGGGCGGCCTCGGTGGGGAAACGTGCCATGGGTAAAAGCTGTCCCAGGACTGTGGCCGTGGGGCCTCTGCTTCCTTTCTGCTGATCGATGATGCATGGTGGGGTGCGTCGGGGAGGCTTCACGGCGGGCCGGCTGCGCCGGTGTTCAGGCCGGCGTTGCACCTCTCCGCGAGACGTTGCCCTCTCAATCGCACGCTGTCCCAGGACCCGCGGGGCCGTGGGGGGCCTCCGCTTCCTTTCTCTCTCGTCTCTTTCCTTTACCGATCGATGAGGCCTTTCGGGTCGCGTCGGAAAGGGCCCCCGGCGGGCCGGCTCTTCCGTGCTCCCCGTCATAGGGAGCCACGGCGGGGTCCGGTGTTCAGGCACGGGCAGGTCTACCTTTCCAATTCGCTTCCCGTCGCATGCGAGGTGTGTGCCACCTACCTTCCTTCTTTCCCCCGGCGTTAGGGGGGCCGTGGCGGTGCCGGCGATGCCGTGCCGTCCTACCCCCGCTCCGAGGGGGTGAGCGTTCCTTGGGCTTCTCTACCGAAACAGCTTTTGCGCGACGGCCGCGTGGCCTCGCGAGTTCTCTCAGGTGTCCTAAAACGACGCGAGGCGCGGGGGCCGGCCTCGGTCCGGGTGTCCGTGGGTGCCGGCCGCGTGCAGCGCTGGGCGGTGGGGTGTCCGAGCCTAACAAAGGTGTGGAAAAAAAAAAAAGCCGCGTTCTAGGGGAAAAAGGGCGAGTGCGGGGCCGCAAGCCCGCCCGGGTTGCGGGCCCCGAAGCGTGCCGCGGGCGGCCAGGGGGGCGTCCCCCTCCGCCGCTGCCGCCTCCGTTGTACCGGCTTTCTGTGCCACACCGCCGCCTGCTGCGGAGCGAGCCGCCCCGGCGGGGGCCTCGG
>NW_027461323.1:45000-49789 GCF_030463565.1 Pelecanus crispus
GGCGGGTAGACCTGTCAGCCGGGGCCGGGCGGGTAGACCTGTCAGCCGCGGGCGCGCCGGGTAGACCTGTCATCCGGGGCCGGGCGGGTAGACCTGTCAGCCGGGGCCGGGCGGGTAGACCTGTCAGCCGCAGCGCAGGCAGCAGCCCAAGTGCCCCCGGCCGGGCGGGTAGACCTGTCAGCCGGGGCCCGCCGGGTAGACCTGTCAGCCGGGGCCGGGCGGGTAGACCTGTCAGCCGGGGCCGGGCGGGTAGACCTGTCAGCCGCGGGCCGGGCGGGTAGACCTGTCAGCCGCGGGCGCGCCGGGTAGACCTGTCAGCCGCGGGCGCGCCGGGTAGACCTGTCAGCCGGGGCCGGGCGGGTAGACCTGTCATCCGGGGCCGGGCGGGTAGACCTGTCATCCGGGGCCGGGCGGGTAGACCTGTCATCCGGGGCCGGGCGGGTAGACCTGTCAGCCGCGGGCGCGCCGGGTAGACCTGTCAGCCGGGGCCCGCCGGGTAGACCTGTCCGCCGCGGCCCCCGCCGGGTAGACCTGTCCGCCGCGGCCCCGCCCGTTAGACCCGTCAGCCGCGGCGCAGGCAGCAGCCCAAGTGCCCGGAGCACGGGTAGACCTGGCCTCCGTGCCCACAGCGCGGGTAGACGTGGCCTCCCTGCCCGGATCAGGGGTTTGCCTTTGTGTGGTGGAGCAGGGCTGGGGGTTTTTCCTTTTTGGGTTTTTGTTGTTTTTTGCAGGTTTGTTTTTGTTTCTGTTTTTTTTTGTTGTTGTTGTTTTGTTTGTATGTTTGTTCATTTGTGTTGGTGCCCGCGGCCTCCCCCCCCCCCCCCCCCGCCGTTACTTACTTAACCGTCGGCGTATACCTCGGTTAATCAATTAGCGACAGGCGGTTAGCGTGTCTGCTACGCACTTTACCGCTGGTGGCCTCGCCGCGACGCTAAATAAATAATTACACAACTCATTATAAACTGTGATACCGTTTACGTTTTATTATTTACTATTTACCGATTAATTTCGTAACCGTTAATCGCTTACGAACGATACAGCTAATAGCGCCCCCCCGAACCGCCCCTCCTCCCCCCCCCCCCCCGCAGCCCCCCCCCGGCGCGATTCCCGGGAGGGGCTTCCGCCCCGAGAGGGCCTCTGCAAAGGACGCGGCCGGCCTCCGAGGTCTCGCAGGCCTCCGGAGAAGGTCGGTCGGCCGCCAGGCCCAACGGGCCCTGCCGGCCGCAGGCCGACTTCGCCCGAGCCTCCTCAGAGACGAGGAGCTCCCGTGGCCGACCGGCCCGAGGCCCGGGCCGCGAAGGACCGCACCCGCCTGCGCGGTTCGTCCCCCCCCCGAGGCCGCCGGGCCCGTCTTCGCGGCAGTACTCACCGCTCGAACGCATCCCGCTTGGCGACGCACGCGACCGCCGACGGCCCCCTGTTAGGAGCGCGGCCTACCTGCCGGCCCGCCGTCGGCCTGGGCCGTGAACCCGGTACCTGATCGGGTGCCTCCCGGCGCAGGCCGCGTCGGGCGGTCGCCGGGCCGCCGTCCCTGCGGGGGCCCGGCCTCCCGGGGCGTCGGGCCGAGCCGCTTTCCGCCGGGGGCCGAAAGCCCCTTCCGCCTTCCGCGCCTTCTCCCGGAGGCCTGGCCGGAGCGGAGAAAAGCAGGGGCCGTCACTGGTTCGCCCCGCACCCTTCTTTCGTGCCCGCGCGCGCGCGCGGCCTACCTGCCGGCCCGCCGTCGGCCTGGGCCGTGAACCCGGTACCTGATCGGGTGCCTCCCGGCGCAGGCCGCGTCGGGCGGTCGCCGGGCCGCCGTCCCTGCGGGGGCCCGGCCTCCCGGGGCGTCGGGCCGAGCCGCTTTCCGCCGGGGGCCGAAAGCCCCTTCCGCCTTCCGCGCCTTCTCCCGGAGGCCTGGCCGGAGCGGAGAAAAGCAGGGGCCGTCACTGGTTCGCCCCGCACCCTTCTTTCGTGCGCGCGCGCGCGGCCTACCTGCCGGCCCGCCGTCGGCCTGGGCCGTGAACCCGGTACCTGATCGGGTGCCTCCCGGCGCAGGCCGCGTCGGGCGGTCGCCGGGCCGCCGTCCCTGCGGGGGCCCGGCCTCCCGGGGCGTCGGGCCGAGCCGCTTTCCGCCGGGGGCCGAAAGCCCCTTCCGCCTTCCGCGCCTTCTCCCGGAGGCCTGGCCGGAGCGGAGAAAAGCAGGGGCCGTCACTGGTTCGCCCCGCACCCTTCTTTCGTGCCCGCGCGCGGCGCGCGGCCTACCTGCCGGCCCGCCGTCGGCCTGGGCCGTGAACCCGGTACCTGATCGGGTGCCTCCCGGCGCAGGCCGCGTCGGGCGGTCGCCGGGCCGCCGTCCCTGCGGGGGCCCGGCCTCCCGGGGCGTCGGGCCGAGCCGCTTTCCGCCGGGGGCCGAAAGCCCCTTCCGCCTTCCGCGCCTTCTCCCGGAGGCCTGGCCGGAGCGGAGAAAAGCAGGGGCCGTCACTGGTTCGCCCCGCACCCTTCTTTCGTGCCCGCGCGCGGCCTACCTGCCGGCCCGCCGTCGGCCTGGGCCGTGAACCCGGTACCTGATCGGGTGCCTCCCGGCGCAGGCCGCGTCGGGCGGTCGCCGGGCCGCCGTCCCTGCGGGGGCCCGGCCTCCCGGGGCGTCGGGCCGAGCCGCTTTCCGCCGGGGGCCGAAAGCCCCTTCCGCCTTCCGCGCCTTCTCCCGGAGGCCTGGCCGGAGCGGAGAAAAGCCCGGGCCATCACTCCACTCGTTCGCGCTGGACGCTTACTTTTTTGCGCGCTCCCCCCCCCCGGCCACGTTACCCGGGAGGGGCTTACCGCCCCGAGAGGGCCTCTCAAAGGACGCGGCCGGCCTCCAAAATCTCGCAGGCTGTCGGCTGCCTGACCTAACGGGCCCTGCGGCCGCAAGCCAACTTCGCCCGAGCCTCCTCAGAGACGAGGAGCTCCCGTGGCCGACCGGCCCGAGGCCCGGGCCGCAAAGGACCGCACCCACCTGCGCGGTTCGTTCCCCCGAGGCCGCCGGGCCCGTCGTCCTCTCGGCAGCACTCACCGCTCAAACGCATCCCGCTGGCGACGCGACTGCCGACGGCCCCTTGTTACGAGTGCGGCCTGCCTCCCCGCCACCCTGGGCCGGGGCCCTGCCGCCCGGCCGCCGGAGCCAACCCTGGGGACCTGGCTCTCTGCGCAGGCCGAGGCACGCGGCTGCTGCTGCTGCTGCTTGCTGCTGCTGCTTGCTGCTGCTGCTTTCCCAGGGACGGGTGCGACCGGCAGCCGAGCCGAGCGTGTCGCCCGCAGAAAGGCATGGGCGCAGGCCAGACGTTGACAGGGCCCGGCCTGTAACAGAGAGGGCGGCGTTAGGGACAGCGTTACAAACCCTTTTCGTTTCTTCCCGCGTGCGCGCGCGCACGCAACCCGAAACGGGACCCCGGCCCGAACGCCCCGTCCCTCCCCGCCCGCCGCCGCATGCACACACCACCATCCCCACACCCCCACACCCCACCCACCCCCCCGACAGCCCCCCGGCCCGAACCCCTCGCCCGCCGCCACACGTGCACGCGCCCAGACACGCGGGCAGCCACGCCCACCCCGCCCGCCGCCGCGCACGCACACCCCGCGCTCCCCCGCCGCGCACACACACGGAGCCCGCCCCCCCCCCCCGCCGCCACGACTCGTGCAGCCCCGCCCCGCCCGCTGCCACACGCGTGTGCACACGCACACACGCAGAACCCGCACTTTCCCGCCGCCGCCCCCCCCCCCCCCGCCCGCCTCGCCTGCCGCCACACGTGCGCAAAGACAGCCCCCCGCCCCAGCCCGCCGACACACCGACCCCCCCCCCCCCCCCCCCCCCCGCCCCCCTGCCCCCGCCGCCTAGCCGCCGGCAGGTTTGCCGCGCCTGGAAAGGCAGGCGGGAGACTCTAGGACCCGGCGGCGTCCCTGCCGGCTCCGTGCCGGGCGGCAGAGGGGAATCCCGGCGGCGTGCTGCCGAGTCCCTACCCTGCCCTGCCCGTGCTGCTTGCTGCTGCTGCTGCTTGCTGCTGCCGCTTGGTGCTTGCGCGCTCCCCCGCCGCCCCCCCCACCCCCCCACCACGCCCGCCCGCCTCGCCTGCCGCCACACGTGCGCACAGACAGCCCCCCGCCCCAGCCCGCCAACCCGCCCCGCCGCCGCCGCCGCCGAGCCGCCGGCAGGTTTGCCGCGCCGGGAAAGGCAGGCGGGAGACTCTAAGACGCGGCGGCGGCCCTGCCGGCTCCGTGCCGGGCGGCAGAGGGGAATCCCGGCGGCGTGCCGGTCTCTCACCGCGGCTGCCGAGTCCCTACCCTGCCCTGCCCGTGCTGCTGGCTGCTGCTTGCTGCTGCTTGCTGCTGCTGCTTGGTGCTTGCGCGCTGCCCCGCCGCCCCCCCCCCCCCCCCCCCAACCCCGCCCGCCCGCCCGCCTCGCCTGTCGCCATATGTGCGCGCAGACAGCCCCCCCGCCCTAGCCCGCCGACACACCACCACCACCACCACCACCCCCCCACCCCCCCCCCCCCACACCCCCCCCCCCCCGCCGCCTAGCCGCCGGCAGGTTTGCCGCGCCGGGAAAGGCAGGCGGGAGACTCTAGGACCCGGCGGCGTCCCTGCCGGCTCCGTGCCGGGCGGCAGAGGGGAATCCCGGCGGCGTGCCGGTCTCTCACCGCGGCTGCCGAGTCCCTACCCTGCCCTGCCCGTGCCCCGGCTCCTGCCTGCCTTTCTGCTCGCTCGCCCTGCTGCACGCCTGCCCGCCCCCGCCGCGGGTGGAAAGTGAAACGAAGGCGCGGGGGCGGGGGAAGAA
>NW_027461324.1:0-49628 GCF_030463565.1 Pelecanus crispus
CATTTCTCCCACACCAGAGCTCTAAGGCCTAAGAGCTGGTGCTGTATTCAATGCCCTTCCCACCGCACTCACAGCCAGACACCCCCCTTGGCATCTCCCCTTGCCTTGCCTCCCACCACTCCCAAGACCCATTCGCAAGCTCCCTCTCACTCTCGGCCACAGACCAGCTCCCAAAGTTAAAACATACAGCCATTTCTCCCCACCAGAGCTCTAAGGGCTTAGAGCTCTTGCTGTTTCTGACCTTCCCTTGCCAGTGCTTTCACAGCAAGACATCCACTAGAATCTCCCCTTGCCTTGCCTCCCACCACTCCCAAGACACATTCGCAAGCTCACTCTCACTCTCGGCACAGACAGCTCACAAGTTAAAACATACAGCCATTTCTCCCACACCAGAGATCTAAGGGCTTAGAGCTCTTGCTGTTTCTGACCTTCCCTTGCCAGTGCTTTCACAGCCAAACATACACTAAGAATCTCCCTTGCCTTGCCTCCCACCACTCCAAGACACATTCGCAAGCTCACTCTCACTCTCGGCACAGACCAGATCACAAAGTTAAAACATACAGCCATTTCTCCCACACCAGAGATCTAAGGGCTTAGAGCTCTTGCTGTTTCTGACCTTCCCTTGCCAGTGCTTTCACAGCCAACATACACTAAGAATCTCCCCTTGCCTTGCCTCCCACCACTCCCAAGACACATTCGCAAGCTCACTCTCACTCTCGGCACAGACCAGCTCCCAAAGTTAAAACATAAAGCCATGTTTCCCTCTTAATATTTCTAAGGGCTTAATGCTCTTGCTGGTCCTCACCTTCCCTGCCAGTGCTTTCACACCCAGACAGACACTGCGGATGTACTTTTGCCTTGCCCTCCCAGCACTCTCAATACACATTCGCAAGCTCACTCTCACATTCGCACAGACCAGCTCACAAAGTGCAAACATGCAGCCATTTCTCCCACACCAGAGCTCTAAGGCCTAAGAGCTGGTGCTGTATTCAACTGCCCTTCCCACCGCACTCACAGCCAGACACCCCCCTGCATTCTCCCCTGCCTTGCCTCCCACCACTCCCAAGACACATTCGCAAGCTCCCTCTCACTCTCGGCACAGACCAGCTCACAAAGTTAAAACATCCAGCCATTTCTACCACACCAGAGCTCTAAGGGCTTAGAGCTCCTGCTGTTTCTGACCTTCCCTTGCCAGTGCTTTCACAGCCAGACAGACACTAAAAATCTCCCCTTGCCTTGCCTCCCACCACTCCCAAGACACATTCTCAAGCTCACTCTCACTCTCGCCAGACCAGCTCACAAAGTTAAAACATACAGCCATTTCTCCCACACCAGAGCTCTAAGGGCTTAGAGCTCTTGCTGTTTCTGACCTTCCCTTGCCAGTGCTTTCACAGCCAAACATACACTAAGAATCTCCCCTTGCCTTGCCTCCCACCACTCCCAAGACACATTCTCAAGCTCACTCTCACTCTCGGCACAGACCAGCTCACAAAGTTAAAACATACAGCCATTTCTCCCACACCAGAGCTCTAAGGGCTTAGAGCTCCTGCTGTTTCTGACCTTCCCTTGCCAGTGCTTTCACAGCCAAACTACACTAAGAATCTCCCCTTGCCTTGCCTCCCACCACTCCCAAGACACATTCGCAAGCTCACTCTCACTCTCGGCACAGACCAGCTCACAAAGTTAAAACATACAGCCATGTTTCCCTCTTAATATTCTAAGGGCTTAATGCTCTTGCTGGTCCTCACCTTCCCTTGCCAGCACGTTCACACCCAGACAGACACTGCGGATGTACTTTTGCCTTGCCTCCCAGCACTCTCATACACATTCGCAAGCTCACTCTCACTCCGCACAGACCAGCTCACAAAGTTAAAACATACAGCCTTTTCTACCACACCAGAGCTCTAAGGCTTAGAGCTCTTGCTGTTTCTGAACCTTCCCTTGCCAGTGCTTTCACAGCCAGACAGACACTAAAAATCTCCCCTTGCCTTGCCTCCCACCACTCCCAAGACACATTCGCAAGCTCCCTCTCACTCTCGGCACAGACCAGCTCCCAAAGTTAAAACATACAGCAATTTCTCCCTCACCAGAGATCTAAGGGCTCTTAGAGCTCTTGCTGTTTCTGACCTTCCCTTGCCAGTGCTTTCACAGCCAAACATACACTAAGAATCTCCCCTTGCCTTGCCTCGCAACACTCCCAAGACACCATTTCGCAAGCTCCCTCTCACTCTCGGCACAGACCAGCTCACAAAGTTAAAACATACAACCATTCTCTCCCACACCAGAGCTCTAAGGCCTAAGAGCTCTTGCTGTTTCTGACCTTCCCTTGCCAGTGCTTTCACAGCCAAACAACACTAAGAATCTCCCCTTGCCTTGCCTCCCACCACTCCCAAGGACACATTCTCAAGCTCACTCTCACTCTCGGCACAGACCAGCTCACAAAGTTAAAACATACAGCCATGTTTCCCTCTTGATATTTCTAGGGCTTAATGCTCTTGCTGGTCCTCACCTTCCCTTGCCAGCACTTTCACACCCAGACAGACACTGCGGATGTACTTTTGCCTTGCCTCCCAGCACTCTCAATACACATTCGCAAGCTCACTCTCACTCTTCGCACAGACCAGCTCACAAAGTTAAAACATACAGCCATTTCTCCCACACCAGAGCTCTAAGGGCTTAGAGCTCTTGCTGTTTCTGCCTTCCCTTGCCAGTGCTTTCACAGCCAAACATACACTAAGAATCTCCCCTTGCCTGCCTCCCACCACTCCCAAGACACATCGCAAGCTCCCTCTCACTCTCGGCACGACCAGCTCACAAAGTTAAAACATACAGCCATTTCTCCCACACCAGAGCTCTAAGGGCTTAGAGCTGGTGCTGTTTCTGACCTTCCTTGCCAGTGCTTTCACAGCCAAACATATACTAAGAATCTCCCCTTGCCTTGCCTCCCACCACTCCCAAGACACATTCTCAAGCTCACTCTCACTCTCGGCACAGACCACCCTCACAAAGTTAAAACATACAGCCATTTCTCCCACACCAGAGCTCTAAGGGCTTAGAGCTCTTGCTGTTTCTGACCTTCCCTTGCCAGTGCTTTCACAGCCAAACATACACTAAGAATCTCCCCTTGCCTTGCCTCCCACCACTCCCAAGACACATTCGCAAGCTCACTCTCACTCTCGGCACAGACCAACTCACAAAGTTAAAACATACAGCCATGTTTCCCTCTTAATATTTCTAAGGACTTAATGCTCTTGCTTGTCCTCACCTTCCCTTGCCAGCACTTTCACACCCAGACAGACACTGCAGAAGTACTTTTGCCTTGCCTCCCAGCACTCTCAATACACATTCGCAAGCTCACTCTCACTCTTCGCACAGACCAGCTCACAAAGTGCAAACATGCAGCCATTTCACCCACACCAGAGCTCTAAGGCCTGAGAGCTGGTGCTGTATTCAACTGCCCTTCCCACCGCACTCACAGCCAGACACCCCCCTGGCATCTCCCTTGCCTTGCCTCCCACCACTCCCAAGACACATTCGCAAGCTCACTCTCACTCTCGGCACAGACCAGCTCACAAAGTTAAAACATCCAGCCATTTCTCCCACACCAGAGCTCTAAGGGCTTAGAGCTCTTGCTGTTTCTGACCTTCCCTTGCCAGTGCTTTCACAGCCAAACATACACTAAGAATCTCCCGTTGCCTTGCCTCCCCCACTCCCAAGACACATTCGCAAGCTCACTCTCACTCTCGGCATAGACCAGCTCACAAAGTTAAAACATACAGCCATTTCTCCCACACCAGAGCTCTAAGGGCTTAGAGCTCTTGCTGTTTCTGACCTTCCCTTGCCAGTGCTTTCACAGCCAAACATACACTAAGAATCTCCCCTGCCTTGCCTGCCACCACTCCCAAGACACATTCTCAAGCTCCCTCTCACTCTCGGCACAGACCAGCTCACAATGTTAAAACATACAGCCATTCTCCCACACCAGAGCTCTAAGGGCTTAGAGCTCCTGCTGTTTCTGACCTTCCCTTGCCAGTGCTTTCACAGCCAACATACACTAAGAATCTCCCCTTGCCTTGCCTCCCCACTCCCAAGACACATTCGCAAGCTCACTCTCACTCTCGGCACAGACCAGATCACAAAGTTAAAACATACAGCCATGTTTCCCTCTTAATATTTCTAAGGGCTTAATGCTCTTGCTGGTCCTCACCTTCCCTTGCCAGCACTTTCACACCCAGACAGACACTGCGGATGTACTTTTGCCTTGCCTCCCAGCACTCTCAATACACATTCGAAAGCTCACTCTCACATTCGCACAGACCAGCTCACAAAGTGCAAACATGCAGCCATTTCTCCCACACCAGAGCTCTAAGGCCTGAGAGCTGGTGCTGTATTCAACTGCCCTTCCCACCGCACTCACAGCCAGCACCCCCCTGGCATCTCCCCTTGCCTTGCCTCCCACCACTCCCAAGACACATTCGCAAGCTCACTCTCACTCTCGGCACAGACCAGCTCACAAAGTTAAAACATACAGCCATGTTTCCCTCTTGATATTTCTAAGGGCTTAATGCTCTGCTGGTCCTCACCTTCCCTTGCCAGCACTTTCACCCCAGACAGCACTGCGGATGTACTTTTGCCTTGCCTCCCAGCACTCTCAATACACATTCGCAAGCTCACTCTCACATTCGCACAGACCAGCTCACAAAGTGCAAACATGCAGCCATTTCTCCCACACCAGAGCTCTAAGGCCTAAGAGCTGGTGCTGTATTCAACTGCCCTTCCCACCGCACTCACAGCCAGACACCCCCCTGGCATCTCCCCTTGCCTTGCCTCCCACCACTCCCAAGACACATTCTCAAGCTCCCTCTCACTCTCGGCACAGACCAGCTCACAAAGTTAAAACATACAGCCATTTCTCCCACACCAGAGCTCTAAGGGCTTAGAGCTCTTGCTGTTTCTGACCTTCCCTTGCCAGTGCTTTCACAGCAAGACATACACTAAGAATCTCCCCTTGCCTTGCCTCCCACCACTCCCAAGACACATTCGCAAGCTCACTCTCACTCTCGGCACAGACCAGCTCACAAAGTTAAAACATACAGCCATTTCTCCCACACCAGAGATCTAAGGGCTTAGAGCTCTTGCTGTTTCTGACCTTCCCTTGCCAGTGCTTTCACAGCCAAACATACACTAAGAATCTCCCCTTGCCTTGCCTCCCACCACTCCCAAGACACATTCGCAAGCTCCCTCTCACTCTCGGCACAGACCAGATCACAAAGTTAAAACATACAGCCATTTCTCCCACACCAGAGCTCTAAGGGCTTTAGAGCTCCTGCTGTTTTGACCTTCCTTGCCAGTGCTTTCACAGCCAAACATACACTAAGAATCTCCCCTTGCCTTGCCTCCCACCACTCCCAAGACACATTCGCAAGCTCACTCTCACTCTCGGCACAGACCAGATCACAAAGTTAAAACATACAGCCATGTTTCCCTCTTAATATTTCTAAGGGCTTAATGCTCTTGCTGGTCCTCACCTTCCCTTGCCAGCACTTTCACACCCAGACAGACACTGCGGATGTACTTTTGCCTTGCCTCCCAGCACGCTCAATACACAATTCGAAAGCTCACTCTCACATTCACACAGACCAGCTCACAAAGTGCAAACATGCAGCCATTTCTCCCACACCAGAGCTCTAAGGCCTGAGAGCTGGTGCTGTATCAACTGCCCTTCCCACGCACTCACAGCCAGACACCCCCCTGGCATCTCCCCTTGCCTTGCCTCCCACCACTCCCAAGACACATTCGCAAGCTCACTCTCACTCTCGGCACAGACCAGCTCACAAAGTTATAACATACAGCCATGTTTCCCTCTTGATATTTCTAAGGGCTTAATGCTCTTGCTGGTCCTCACCTTCCCTTGCCAGCACTTTCACACCCAGACAGACACTGCGGATGTACTTTTGCCTTGCCTCCCAGCACTCTCAATACACATTCGCAAGATCACTCTCACATTCGCACAGACCAGCTCACAAAGTGCAAACATGCAGCCATTTCTCCCACACCAGAGCTCTAAGGCTAAGAGCTGGTGCTGTATTCAACTGCCCTTCCCACCGCACTCACAGCCAGACACCCCCCTGGCATCTCCCCTTGCCTTGCCTCCCACCACTCCCAAGACACATTCTCAAGCTCCCTCTCACTCTCGGCACAGACCAGCTCACAAAGTTAAAACATACAGCCATTTCTCCCACACCAGAGCTCTAAGGGCTTAGAGCTCTTGCTGTTTCTGACCTTCCCTTGCCAGTGCTTTCACAGCAAGACATACACTAAGAATCTCCCCTTGCCTTGCCTCCCACCACTCCCAAGACACATTCGCAAGCTCACTCTCACTCTCGGCACAGACCAGCTCACAAAGTTAAAACATACAGCCATTTCTCCCACACCAGAGATCTAAGGGCTAGAGCTCTTGCTGTTTCTGACCTTCCCTTGCCAGTGCTTTCACAGCCAAACATACACTAAGAATCTCCCCTTGCCTTGCCTCCCACCACTCCCAAGACACATTCGCAAGCTCACTCTCACTCTCGGCACAGACCAGATCACAAAGTTAAAACATACAGCCATTTCTCCCACACCAGAGATCTAAGGGCTTAGAGCTCTTGCTGTTTCTGACCTTCCCTTGCCAGTGCTTTCACAGCCAAACATACACTAAGAATCTCCCCTTGCCTTGCCTCCCACCACTCCCAAGACACATTCGCAAGCTCACTCTCACTCTCGGCACAGACCAGCTCCCAAAGTTAAAACATACAGCCATGTTTCCCTCTTAATATTTCTAAGGGCTTAATGCTCTTGCTGGTCCTCACCTTCCCTTGCCAGTGCTTTCACACCCAGACAGACACTGCGGATGTACTTTTGCCTTGCCTCCCAGCACTCCTCAATACACATTCGCAAGCTCACTCTCACATTCGCACAGACCAGCTCACAAAGTGCAAACATGCATCCATTTCTCCCACACCAGAGCTCTAAGGCCTAAGAGCTGGGCTGTATTCAACTGCCCTTCCCACCGCACTCACAGCCAGACACCCCCCTGGCACTCCCCTTGCCTGCCTCCCACCACTCCCAAGACACATTCGCAAGCTCCCTCTCACTCTCGGCACAGACCAGCTCACAAAGTTAAAACATCCAGCCATTTCTACCACACCAGAGCTCTAAGGGCTTAGAGCTCCTGCTGTTTCTGACCTTCCCTTGCCAGTGCTTTCACAGCCAGACAGACACTAAAAATCTCCCCTTGCCTTGCCTCCCACCACTCCCAAGACACATTCTCAAGCTCCTCTCACTCTCGGCACAGACCAGCTCACAAAGTTAAAACATACAGCCATTTCTCCCACACCAGAGCTCTAAGGGCTTAGAGCTCTTGCTGTTTCTGACCTTCCCTTGCCAGTGCTTTCACAGCCAAACATACACTAAGAATCTCCCCTTGCCTTGCCTCCCACCACTCCCAAGACACATTCTCAAGCTCACTCTCACTCTCGGCACAGACCAGCTCACAAAGTTAAAACATACAGCCATTTCTCCCACACCAGAGCTCTAAGGGCTTAGAGCTCCTGCTGTTTCTGACCTTCCCTTGCCAGTGCTTTCACAGCCAAACATACACTAAGAATCTCCCCTTGCCTTGCCTCCCACCACTCCCAAGACACATTCGCAAGCTCACTCTCACTCTCGGCACAGACCAGCTCACAAAGTTTAAAACATACAGCCATGTTTCCCTCTTAATATTTCTAAGGGCTTAATGCTCTTGCTGGTCCTCACCTTCCCTTGCCAGCACTTTCACACCCAGACAGACACTGCGGATGTACTTTTGCCTTGCCTCCCAGCACTCTCATACACATTCGCAAGCTCACTCTCACTCCGCACAGACCAGCTCACAAGTTAAAACATACAGCCTTTTCTACCACACCAGAGCTCTAAGGGCTTAGAGCTCTTGCTGTTTCTGACCTTCCCTTGCCAGTGCTTTCACAGCCAGACAGACACTAAAAATCTCCCCTTGCCTTGCCTCCCACCACTCCCAAGACACATTCGCAAGCTCCCTCTCACTCTCGGCACAGACCAGCTCCCAAAGTTAAAACATACAGCCATTTCTCCCACACCAGAGACCTAAGGCTTAGAGCTCTTGCTGTTTCTGACCTTCCCTTGCCAGTGCTTTCACAGCCAAACTACACTAAGAATCTCCCCTTGCCTTGCCTCGCAACACTCCCAAGACACATTCTCAAGCTCCCTCTCACTCTCGGCACAGACCAGCTCACAAAGTTAAAACATACAACCATTTCTCCCACACCAGAGCTCTAAGGCCTAAGAGCTCTTGCTGTTTCTGACCTTCCCTTGCCAGTGCTTTCACAGCCAAACATACACTAAGAATCTCCCCTTGCCTTGCCTCCCACCACTCCAAGACACATTCTCAAGCTCACTCTCACTCTCGGCACAGACCAGCTCACAAAGTTAAAACATACAGCCAGTTTCCCTTCTTGATATTTCTAAGGGCTTAATGCTCTTGCTGGTCCCTCACCTTCCCTTTCCAGCACTTTCACACCCAGACAGACACTGCGGATGTACTTTTGCCTTGCCTCCCAGCACTCAATACACATTCGCAAGATCACTCTCACATTCGCACAGACCAGCTCACAAAGTGCAAACATGCAGCCATTTCTCCCACCCAGAGCTCTAAGGCCTAAGAGCTGGTGCTGTATTCAACTGCCCTTCCCACCGCACTCACAGCCAGACACCCCCCTGGCATCTCCCCTTGCCTTGCCTCCCACACTCCCAAGGACACATTCTCAAGCTCCCTCTCACTCTCGGCACAGACCAGCTCACAAAGTTAAAACATACAGCCATTTCTCCCACACCAGAGCTCTAAGGGCTTAGAGCTCTTGCTGTTTCTGACCTTCCCTTGCCAGTGCTTTCACAGCAAGACATACACTAAGAATCTCCCCTTGCCTTGCCTCCCACCACTCCCAAGACACATTCGCAAGCTCACTCTCACTCTCGGCACAGACCAGCTCACAAAGTTAAAACATACAGCCATTTCTCCCACACCAGAGATCTAAGGGCTTAGAGCTCTTGCTGTTTCTGACCTTCCCTTGCCAGTGCTTTCACAGCCAAACATACACTAAGAATCTCCCCTTGCCTTGCCTCCCACCACTCCCAAGACACATTCGCAAGCTCACTCTCACTCTCGGCACAGACCAGATCACAAAGTTAAAACATACAGCCATTTCTCCCACACCAGAGATCTAAGGGCTTAGAGCTCTTGCTGTTTCTGACCTTCCCTTGCCAGTGCTTTCACAGCCAAACATACACTAAGAATCTCCCCTTGCCTTGCCTCCCACCACTCCCAAGACACATTCGCAAGCTCACTCTCACTCTCGGCACAGACCAGCTCCCAAAGTTAAAACATACAGCCATGTTTCCCTCTTAATATTTCTAAGGGCTTAATGCTCTTGCTGGTCCTCACCTTCCCTTGCCAGTGCTTTCACACCCAGACAGACACTGCGGATGTACTTTTGCCTTGCCTCCCAGCACTCTCAATACACATTCGCAAGCTCACTCTCACATTCGCACAGACCAGCTCACAAAGTGCAAACATGCAGCCATTTCTCCCACACCAGAGCTCTAAGGCCTAAGAGCTGGTGCTGTATTCAACTGCCCTTCCCACCGCACTCACAGCCAGACACCCCCCTGGCATCTCCCCTTGCCTTGCCTCCCACCACTCCCAAGACACATTCGCAAGCTCCCTCTCACTCTCGGCACAGACCAGCTCACAAAGTTAAAACATCCAGCCATTTCTACCACACCAGAGCTCTAAGGGCTTAGAGCTCCTGCTGTTTCTGACCTTCCCTTGCCAGTGCTTTCACAGCCAGACAGACACTAAAAATCTCCCCTTGCCTTGCCTCCCACCACTCCCAAGACACATTCTCAAGCTCCCTCTCACTCTCGGCACAGACCAGCTCACAAAGTTAAAACATACAGCCATTTCTCCCACACCAGAGCTCTAAGGGCTTAGAGCTCTTGCTGTTTCTGACCTTCCCTTGCCAGTGCTTTCACAGCCAAACATACACTAAGAATCTCCCCTTGCCTTGCCTCCCACCACTCCCAAGACACATTCTCAAGCTCACTCTCACTCTCGGCACAGACCAGCTCACAAAGTTAAAACATACAGCCATTTCTCCCACACCAGAGCTCTAAGGGCTTAGAGCTCCTGCTGTTTCTGACCTTCCCTTGCCAGTGCTTTCACAGCCAAACATACACTAAGAATCTCCCCTTGCCTTGCCTCCCACCACTCCCAAGACACATTCGCAAGCTCACTCTCACTCTCGGCACAGACCAGCTCACAAAGTTAAAACATACAGCCATGTTTCCCTCTTAATATTTCTAAGGGCTTAATGCTCTTGCTGGTCCTCACCTTCCCTTGCCAGCACTTTCACACCCAGACAGACACTGCGGATGTACTTTTGCCTTGCCTCCCAGCACTCTCAATACACATTCGCAAGCTCACTCTCACTCCGCACAGACCAGCTCACAAAGTTAAAACATACAGCCTTTTCTACCACACCAGAGCTCTAAGGGCTTAGAGCTCTTGCTGTTTCTGACCTTCCCTTGCCAGTGCTTTCACAGCCAGACAGACACTAAAAATCTCCCCTTGCCTTGCCTCCCACCACTCCCAAGACACATTCGCAAGCTCCCTCTCACTCTCGGCACAGACCAGCTCCCAAAGTTAAAACATACAGCCATTTCTCCCACACCAGAGACCTAAGGGCTTAGAGCTCTTGCTGTTTCTGACCTTCCCTTGCCAGTGCTTTCACAGCCAAACATACACTAAGAATCTCCCCTTGCCTTGCCTCGCAACACTCCCAAGACACATTCTCAAGCTCCCTCTCACTCTCGGCACAGACCAGCTCACAAAGTTAAAACATACAACCATTTCTCCCACACCAGAGCTCTAAGGCCTAAGAGCTCTTGCTGTTTCTGACCTTCCCTTGCCAGTGCTTTCACAGCCAAACATACACTAAGAATCTCCCCTTGCCTTGCCTCCCACCACTCCCAAGACACATTCTCAAGCTCACTCTCACTCTCGGCACAGACCAGCTCACAAAGTTAAAACATACAGCCATGTTTCCCTCTTGATATTTCTAAGGGCTTAATGCTCTTGCTGGTCCTCACCTTCCCTTTCCAGCACTTTCACACCCAGACAGACACTGCGGATGTACTTTTGCCTTGCCTCCCAGCACTCTCAATACACATTCGCAAGCTCACTCTCACTCTTCGCACAGACCAGCTCACAAAGTTAAAACATACAGCCATTTCTCCCACACCAGAGCTCTAAGGGCTTAGAGCTCTTGCTGTTTCTGACCTTCCCTTGCCAGTGCTTTCACAGCCAAACATACACTAAGAATCTCCCCTTGCCTTGCCTCCCACCACTCCCAAGACACATTCGCAAGCTCCCTCTCACTCTCGGCACAGACCAGCTCACAAAGTTAAAACATACAGCCATTTCTCCCACACCAGAGCTCTAAGGGCTTAGAGCTGGTGCTGTTTCTGACCTTCCCTTGCCAGTGCTTTCACAGCCAAACATATACTAAGAATCTCCCCTTGCCTTGCCTCCCACCACTCCCAAGACACATTCTCAAGCTCACTCTCACTCTCGGCACAGACCACCTCACAAAGTTAAAACATACAGCCATTTCTCCCACACCAGAGCTCTAAGGGCTTAGAGCTCTTGCTGTTTCTGACCTTCCCTTGCCAGTGCTTTCACAGCCAAACATACACTAAGAATCTCCCCTTGCCTTGCCTCCCACCACTCCCAAGACACATTCGCAAGCTCACTCTCACTCTCGGCACAGACCAACTCACAAAGTTAAAACATACAGCCATGTTTCCCTCTTAATATTTCTAAGGACTTAATGCTCTTGCTTGTCCTCACCTTCCCTTGCCAGCACTTTCACACCCAGACAGACACTGCAGATGTACTTTTGCCTTGCCTCCCAGCACTCTCAATACACATTCGCAAGCTCACTCTCACTCTTCGCACAGACCAGCTCACAAAGTGCAAACATGCAGCCATTTCTCCCACACCAGAGCTCTAAGGCCTGAGAGCTGGTGCTGTATTCAACTGCCCTTCCCACCGCACTCACAGCCAGACACCCCCCTGGCATCTCCCCTTGCCTTGCCTCCCACCACTCCCAAGACACATTCGCAAGCTCACTCTCACTCTCGGCACAGACCAGCTCACAAAGTTAAAACATCCAGCCATTTCTCCCACACCAGAGCTCTAAGGGCTTAGAGCTCTTGCTGTTTCTGACCTTCCCTTGCCAGTGCTTTCACAGCCAAACATACACTAAGAATCTCCCGTTGCCTTGCCTCCCACCACTCCCAAGACACATTCGCAAGCTCACTCTCACTCTCGGCATAGACCAGCGCTCACAAAGTTAAAACATACAGCCATTTCTCCCACACCAGAGCTCTAAGGGCTTAGAGCTCTTTGCTGTTTCTGACCTTCCCTTGCCAGTGCTTTCACAGCCAAACATACACTAAGATCTCCCCTTGCCTTGCCTCCCACCACTCCCAAGACACATTCGCAAGCTCCCTCTCACTCTCGGCACAGACCAGCTCCCAAAGTTAAAACATACAGCCATTTCTCCCACACCAGAGATCTAAGGGCTTAGAGCTCTTGCTGTTTCTGACCTTCCCTTGCCAGTGCTTTCACAGCCAAACATACACTAAGAATCTCCCCTTGCCTTGCCTCGCAACACTCCCAAGACACATTCGCAAGCTCCCTCTCACTCTCGGCACAGACCAGCTCACAAAGTTAAAACATACAACCATTTCTCCCACACCAGAGCTCTAAGGCCTAAGAGCTCTTGCTGTTTCTGACCTTCCCTTGCCAGTGCTTTCACAGCCAAACATACACTAAGAATCTCCCCTTGCCTTGCCTCCCACCACTCCCAAGACACATTCTCAAGCTCACTCTCACTCTCGGCACAGACCAGCTCACAAAGTTAAAACATACAGCCATGTTTCCCTCTTGATATTTCTAAGGGCTTAATGCTCTTGCTGGTCCTCACCTTCCCTTGCCAGCACTTTCACACCCAGACAGACACTGCGGATGTACTTTTGCCTTGCCTCCCAGCACTCTCAATACACATTCGCAAGCTCACTCTCACTCTTCGCACAGACCAGCTCACAAAGTTAAAACATACAGCCATTTCTCCCACACCAGAGCTCTAAGGGCTTAGAGCTCTTGCTGTTTCTGACCTTCCCTTGCCAGTGCTTTCACAGCCAAACATACACTAAGAATCTCCCCTTGCCTTGCCTCCCCCACTCCCAAGACACATTCGCAAGCTCCCTCTCACTCTCGGCACAGACCAGCTCACAAAGTTAAAACTTACAGCCATTTCTCCCACACCAGAGCTCTAAGGGCTTAGAGCTGGTGCTGTTTCTGACCTTCCCTTGCCAGTGCTTTCACAGCCAAACATATACTAAGAATCTCCCCTTGCCTTGCCTCCCACCACTCCCAAGACACATTCTCAAGCTCACTCTCACTCTCGGCACAGACCACCTCACAAAGTTAAAACATACAGCCATTTCTCCCACACCAGAGCTCTAAGGGCTTAGAGCTCTTGCTGTTTCTGACCTTCCCTTGCCAGTGCTTTCACAGCCAAACATACACTAAGAATCTCCCCTTGCCTTGCCTCCCACCACTCCCAAGACACATTCGCAAGCTCACTCTCACTCTCGGCACAGACCAACTCACAAAGTTAAAACATACAGCCATGTTTCCCTCTTAATATTTCTAAGGACTTAATGCTCTTGCTTGTCCTCACCTTCCCTTGCCAGCACTTTCACACCCAGACAGACACTGCAGATGTACTTTTGCCTTGCCTCCCAGCACTCTCAATACACATTCGCAAGCTCACTCTCACTCTTCGCACAGACCAGCTCACAAAGTGCAAACATGCAGCCATTTCTCCCACACCAGAGCTCTAAGGCCTGAGAGCTGGTGCTGTATTCAACTGCCCTTCCCACCGCACTCACAGCCAGACACCCCCCCTGGCATCTCCCCTTGCCTTGCCTCCCACCACTCCCAAGACACATTCGCAAGCTCACTCTCACTCTCGGCACAGACCAGCTCACAAAGTTAAAACATCCAGCCATTTCTCCCACACCAGCTCTAAGGGCTTAGAGCTCTTGCTGTTTCTGACCTTCCCTTGCCAGTGCTTTCACAGCCAAACATACACTAAGAATCTCCCGTTGCCTTGCCTCCCACCACTCCCAAGACACATTCGCAAGCTCACTCTCACTCTCGGCATAGACCAGCTCACAAAGTTAAAACATACAGCCATTTCTCCCACACCAGAGCTCTAAGGGCTTAGAGCTCTTGCTGTTTCTGACCTTCCCTTGCCAGTGCTTTCACAGCCAAACATACACTAAGAATCTCCCCTTGCCTTGCCTGCCACCACTCCCAAGACACATTCTCAAGCTCCCTCTCACTCTCGGCACAGACCAGCTCACAAAGTTAAAACATACAGCCATTTCTCCCCACACCAGAGCTCTAAGGGCTTAGAGCTCCTGCTGTTTCTGACCTTCCCTTGCCAGTGCTTTCACAGCCAAACATACACTAAGAATCTCCCCTTGCCTTGCCTCCCACCACTCCCAAGACACATTCGCAGCTCACTCTCACTCTCGGCACAGACCAGATCACAAAGTTAAAACATACAGCCATGTTTCCCTCTTAATATTTCTAAGGGCTTAATGCTCTTGCTGGTCCTCACCTTCCCTTGCCAGCACTTTCACACCCAGACAGACACTGCGGATGTACTTTTGCCTTGCCTCCCAGCACTCTCAATACACATTCGAAAGCTCACTCTCACATTCGCACAGACCAGCTCACAAAGTGCAAACATGCAGCCATTTCTCCCACACCAGAGCTCTAAGGCCTGAGAGCTGGTGCTGTATTCAACTGCCCTTCCCACCGCACTCACAGCCAGACACCCCCCTGGCATCTCCCCTTGCCTTGCCTCCCACCACTCCCAAGACACATTCGCAAGCTCACTCTCACTCTCGGCACAGACCAGCTCACAAAGTTAAAACATACAGCCATGTTTCCCTCTTGATATTTCTAAGGGCTTAATGCTCTTGCTGGTCCTCACCTTCCCTTGCCAGCACTTTCACACCCAGACAGACACTGCGGATGTACTTTTGCCTTGCCTCCCAGCACTCTCAATACACATTCGCAAGCTCACTCTCACATTCGCACAGACCAGCTCACAAAGTGCAAACATGCAGCCATTTCTCCCACACCAGAGCTCTAAGGCCTAAGAGCTGGTGCTGTATTCAACTGCCCTTCCCACCGCACTCACAGCCAGACACCCCCCTGGCATCTCCCCTTGCCTTGCCTCCCACCACTCCCAAGACACATTCTCAAGCTCCCTCTCACTCTCGGCACAGACCAGCTCACAAAGTTAAAACATACAGCCATTTCTCCCACACCAGAGCTCTAAGGGCTTAGAGCTCTTGCTGTTTCTGACCTTCCCTTGCCAGTGCTTTCACAGCAAGACATACACTAAGAATCTCCCCTTGCCTTGCCTCCCACCACTCCCAAGACACATTCGCAAGCTCACTCTCACTCTCGGCACAGACCAGCTCACAAAGTTAAAACATACAGCCATTTCTCCCACACCAGAGATCTAAGGGCTTAGAGCTCTTGCTGTTTCTGACCTTCCCTTGCCAGTGCTTTCACAGCCAAACATACACTAAGAATCTCCCCTTGCCTTGCCTCCCACCACTCCCAAGACACATTCGCAAGCTCCCTCTCACTCTCGGCACAGACCAGATCACAAAGTTAAAACATACAGCCATTTCTCCCACACCAGAGCTCTAAGGGCTTAGAGCTCCTGCTGTTTCTGACCTTCCCTTGCCAGTGCTTTCACAGCCAAACATACACTAAGAATCTCCCCTTGCCTTGCCTCCCACCACTCCCAAGACACATTCGCAAGCTCACTCTCACTCTCGGCACAGACCAGATCACAAAGTTAAAACATACAGCCATGTTTCCCTCTTAATATTTCTAAGGGCTTAATGCTCTTGCTGGTCCTCACCTTCCCTTGCCAGCACTTTCACACCCAGACAGACACTGCGGATGTACTTTTGCCTTGCCTCCCAGCACTCTCAATACACATTCGAAAGCTCACTCTCACATTCACACAGACCAGCTCACAAAGTGCAAACATGCAGCCATTTCTCCCACACCAGAGCTCTAAGGCCTGAGAGCTGGTGCTGTATTCAACTGCCCTTCCCACCGCACTCACAGCCAGACACCCCCCTGGCATCTCCCCTTGCCTTGCCTCCCACCACTCCCAAGACACATTCGCAAGCTCACTCTCACTCTCGGCACAGACCAGCTCACAAAGTTAAAACATACAGCCATGTTTCCCTCTTGATATTTCTAAGGGCTTAATGCTCTTGCTGGTCCTCACCTTCCCTTGCCAGCACTTTCACACCCAGACAGACACTGCGGATGTACTTTTGCCTTGCCTCCCAGCACTCTCAATACACATTCGCAAGATCACTCTCACATTCGCACAGACCAGCTCACAAAGTGCAAACATGCAGCCATTTCTCCCACACCAGAGCTCTAAGGCCTAAGAGCTGGTGCTGTATTCAACTGCCCTTCCCACCGCACTCACAGCCAGACACCCCCCTGGCATCTCCCCTTGCCTTGCCTCCCACCACTCCCAAGACACATTCTCAAGCTCCCTCTCACTCTCGGCACAGACCAGCTCACAAAGTTAAAACATACAGCCATTTCTCCCACACCAGAGCTCTAAGGGCTTAGAGCTCTTGCTGTTTCTGACCTTCCCTTGCCAGTGCTTTCACAGCAAGACATACACTAAGAATCTCCCCTTGCCTTGCCTCCCACCACTCCCAAGACACATTCGCAAGCTCACTCTCACTCTCGGCACAGACCAGCTCACAAAGTTAAAACATACAGCCATTTCTCCCACACCAGAGATCTAAGGGCTTAGAGCTCTTGCTGTTTCTGACCTTCCCTTGCCAGTGCTTTCACAGCCAAACATACACTAAGAATCTCCCCTTGCCTTGCCTCCCACCACTCCCAAGACACATTCGCAAGCTCACTCTCACTCTCGGCACAGACCAGATCACAAAGTTAAAACATACAGCCATTTCTCCCACACCAGAGATCTAAGGGCTTAGAGCTCTTGCTGTTTCTGACCTTCCCTTGCCAGTGCTTTCACAGCCAAACATACACTAAGAATCTCCCCTTGCCTTGCCTCCCACCACTCCCAAGACACATTCGCAAGCTCACTCTCACTCTCGGCACAGACCAGCTCCCAAAGTTAAAACATACAGCCATGTTTCCCTCTTAATATTTCTAAGGGCTTAATGCTCTTGCTGGTCCTCACCTTCCCTTGCCAGTGCTTTCACACCCAGACAGACACTGCGGATGTACTTTTGCCTTGCCTCCCAGCACTCTCAATACACATTCGCAAGCTCACTCTCACATTCGCACAGACCAGCTCACAAAGTGCAAACATGCAGCCATTTCTCCCACACCAGAGCTCTAAGGCCTAAGAGCTGGTGCTGTATTCAACTGCCCTTCCCACCGCACTCACAGCCAGACACCCCCCTGGCATCTCCCCTTGCCTTGCCTCCCACCACTCCCAAGACACATTCGCAAGCTCCCTCTCACTCTCGGCACAGACCAGCTCACAAAGTTAAAACATCCAGCCATTTCTACCACACCAGAGCTCTAAGGGCTTAGAGCTCCTGCTGTTTCTGACCTTCCCTTGCCAGTGCTTTCACAGCCAGACAGACACTAAAAATCTCCCCTTGCCTTGCCTCCCACCACTCCCAAGACACATTCTCAAGCTCCCTCTCACTCTCGGCACAGACCAGCTCACAAAGTTAAAACATACAGCCATTTCTCCCACACCAGAGCTCTAAGGGCTTAGAGCTCTTGCTGTTTCTGACCTTCCCTTGCCAGTGCTTTCACAGCCAAACATACACTAAGAATCTCCCCTTGCCTTGCCTCCCACCACTCCCAAGACACATTCTCAAGCTCACTCTCACTCTCGGCACAGACCAGCTCACAAAGTTAAAACATACAGCCATTTCTCCCACACCAGAGCTCTAAGGGCTTAGAGCTCCTGCTGTTTCTGACCTTCCCTTGCCAGTGCTTTCACAGCCAAACATACACTAAGAATCTCCCCTTGCCTTGCCTCCCACCACTCCCAAGACACATTCGCAAGCTCACTCTCACTCTCGGCACAGACCAGCTCACAAAGTTAAAACATACAGCCATGTTTCCCTCTTAATATTTCTAAGGGCTTAATGCTCTTGCTGGTCCTCACCTTCCCTTGCCAGCACTTTCACACCCAGACAGACACTGCGGATGTACTTTTGCCTTGCCTCCCAGCACTCTCAATACACATTCGCAAGCTCACTCTCACTCCGCACAGACCAGCTCACAAAGTTAAAACATACAGCCTTTTCTACCACACCAGAGCTCTAAGGGCTTAGAGCTCTTGCTGTTTCTGACCTTCCCTTGCCAGTGCTTTCACAGCCAGACAGACACTAAAAATCTCCCCTTGCCTTGCCTCCCACCACTCCCAAGACACATTCGCAAGCTCCCTCTCACTCTCGGCACAGACCAGCTCCCAAAGTTAAAACATACAGCCATTTCTCCCACACCAGAGACCTAAGGGCTTAGAGCTCTTGCTGTTTCTGACCTTCCCTTGCCAGTGCTTTCACAGCCAAACATACACTAAGAATCTCCCCTTGCCTTGCCTCGCAACACTCCCAAGACACATTCTCAAGCTCCCTCTCACTCTCGGCACAGACCAGCTCACAAAGTTAAAACATACAACCATTTCTCCCACACCAGAGCTCTAAGGCCTAAGAGCTCTTGCTGTTTCTGACCTTCCCTTGCCAGTGCTTTCACAGCCAAACATACACTAAGAATCTCCCCTTGCCTTGCCTCCCACCACTCCCAAGACACATTCTCAAGCTCACTCTCACTCTCGGCACAGACCAGCTCACAAAGTTAAAACATACAGCCATGTTTCCCTCTTGATATTTCTAAGGGCTTAATGCTCTTGCTGGTCCTCACCTTCCCTTTCCAGCACTTTCACACCCAGACAGACACTGCGGATGTACTTTTGCCTTGCCTCCCAGCACTCTCAATACACATTCGCAAGCTCACTCTCACTCTTCGCACAGACCAGCTCACAAAGTTAAAACATACAGCCATTTCTCCCACACCAGAGCTCTAAGGGCTTAGAGCTCTTGCTGTTTCTGACCTTCCCTTGCCAGTGCTTTCACAGCCAAACATACACTAAGAATCTCCCCTTGCCTTGCCTCCCACCACTCCCAAGACACATTCGCAAGCTCCCTCTCACTCTCGGCACAGACCAGCTCACAAAGTTAAAACATACAGCCATTTCTCCCACACCAGAGCTCTAAGGGCTTAGAGCTGGTGCTGTTTCTGACCTTCCCTTGCCAGTGCTTTCACAGCCAAACATATACTAAGAATCTCCCCTTGCCTTGCCTCCCACCACTCCCAAGACACATTCTCAAGCTCACTCTCACTCTCGGCACAGACCACCTCACAAAGTTAAAACATACAGCCATTTCTCCCACACCAGAGCTCTAAGGGCTTAGAGCTCTTGCTGTTTCTGACCTTCCCTTGCCAGTGCTTTCACAGCCAAACATACACTAAGAATCTCCCCTTGCCTTGCCTCCCACCACTCCCAAGACACATTCGCAAGCTCACTCTCACTCTCGGCACAGACCAACTCACAAAGTTAAAACATACAGCCATGTTTCCCTCTTAATATTTCTAAGGACTTAATGCTCTTGCTTGTCCTCACCTTCCCTTGCCAGCACTTTCACACCCAGACAGACACTGCAGATGTACTTTTGCCTTGCCTCCCAGCACTCTCAATACACATTCGCAAGCTCACTCTCACTCTTCGCACAGACCAGCTCACAAAGTGCAAACATGCAGCCATTTCTCCCACACCAGAGCTCTAAGGCCTGAGAGCTGGTGCTGTATTCAACTGCCCTTCCCACCGCACTCACAGCCAGACACCCCCCTGGCATCTCCCCTTGCCTTGCCTCCCACCACTCCCAAGACACATTCGCAAGCTCACTCTCACTCTCGGCACAGACCAGCTCACAAAGTTAAAACATCCAGCCATTTCTCCCACACCAGAGCTCTAAGGGCTTAGAGCTCTTGCTGTTTCTGACCTTCCCTTGCCAGTGCTTTCACAGCCAAACATACACTAAGAATCTCCCGTTGCCTTGCCTCCCACCACTCCCAAGACACATTCGCAAGCTCACTCTCACTCTCGGCATAGACCAGCTCACAAAGTTAAAACATACAGCCATTTCTCCCACACCAGAGCTCTAAGGGCTTAGAGCTCTTGCTGTTTCTGACCTTCCCTTGCCAGTGCTTTCACAGCCAAACATACACTAAGAATCTCCCCTTGCCTTGCCTCCCACCACTCCCAAGACACATTCGCAAGCTCACTCTCACTCTCGGCACAGACCAGATCACAAAGTTAAAACATACAGCCATGTTTCCCTCTTAATATTTCTAAGGGCTTAATGCTCTTGCTGGTCCTCACCTTCCCTTGCCAGCACTTTCACACCCAGACAGACACTGCGGATGTACTTTTGCCTTGCCTCCCAGCACTCTCAATACACATTCGAAAGCTCACTCTCACATTCGCACAGACCAGCTCACAAAGTGCAAACATGCAGCCATTTCTCCCACACCAGAGCTCTAAGGCCTGAGAGCTGGTGCTGTATTCAACTGCCCTTCCCACCGCACTCACAGCCAGACACCCCCCTGGCATCTCCCCTTGCCTTGCCTCCCACCACTCCCAAGACACATTCGCAAGCTCACTCTCACTCTCGGCACAGACCAGCTCACAAAGTTAAAACATACAGCCATGTTTCCCTCTTGATATTTCTAAGGGCTTAATGCTCTTGCTGGTCCTCACCTTCCCTTGCCAGCACTTTCACACCCAGACAGACACTGCGGATGTACTTTTGCCTTGCCTCCCAGCACTCTCAATACACATTCGCAAGCTCACTCTCACATTCGCACAGACCAGCTCACAAAGTGCAAACATGCAGCCATTTCTCCCACACCAGAGCTCTAAGGCCTAAGAGCTGGTGCTGTATTCAACTGCCCTTCCCACCGCACTCACAGCCAGACACCCCCCTGGCATCTCCCCTTGCCTTGCCTCCCACCACTCCCAAGACACATTCGCAAGCTCACTCTCACTCTCGGCACAGACCAGCTCACAAAGTTAAAACATCCAGCCATTTCTCCCACACCAGAGCTCTAAGGGCTTAGAGCTCCTGCTGTTTCTGACCATCCCTTGCCAGTGCTTTCACAGCCAGACAGACACTAAGAATCTCCCCTTGCCTTGCCTCCCACCACTCCCAAGACACATTCTCAAGCTCACTCCCACTCTCGGCACAGACCAGCTCACAAAGTTAAAACATACAGCCATTTCTCCCACACCAGAGCTCTAAGGGCTTAGAGCTCTTGCTGTTTCTGACCTTCCCTTGCCAGTGCTTTCACAGCCAAACATACACTAAGAATCTCCCCTTGCCTTGCCTCCCACCACTCCCAAGACACATTCGCAAGCTCACTCTCACTCTCGGCACAGACCAGCTCACAAAGTTAAAACATACAGCCATTTCTCCCACACCAGAGCTCTAAGGGCTTAGAGCTCTTGCTGTTTCTGACCTTCCCTTGCCAGTGCTTTCACAGCCAAACATACACTAAGAATCTCCCCTTGCCTTGCCTCCCACCACTCCCAAGACACATTCTCAAGCTCACTCTCACTCTCGGCACAGACCAGATCACAAAGTTAAAACATACAGCCATTTCTCCCACACCAGAGCTCTAAGGCCTAAGAGCTGGTGCTGTTTCTGACCTTCCCTTGCCAGTGCTTTCACAGCCAAACATACACTAAGAATCTCCCCTTGCCTTGCCTCCCACCACTCCCAAGACACATTCGCAAGCTCACTCTCACTCTCGGCACAGACCAGCTCCCAAAGTTAAAACATACAGCCATGTTTCCCTCTTAATATTTCTAAGGGCTTAATGCTCTTGCTGGTCCTCACCTTCCCTTGCCAGTGCTTTCACACCCAGACAGACACTGCGGATGTACTTTTGCCTTGCCTCCCAGCACTCTCAATACACATTCGCAAGCTCACTCTCACATTCGCACAGACCAGCTCACAAAGTGCAAACATGCAGCCATTTCTCCCACACCAGAGCTCTAAGGCCTAAGAGCTGGTGCTGTATTCAACTGCCCTTCCCACCGCACTCACAGCCAGACACCCCCCTGGCATCTCCCCTTGCCTTGCCTCCCACCACTCCCAAGACACATTCGCAAGCTCCCTCTCACTCTCGGCACAGACCAGCTCACAAAGTTAAAACATCCAGCCATTTCTACCACACCAGAGCTCTAAGGGCTTAGAGCTCCTGCTGTTTCTGACCTTCCCTTGCCAGTGCTTTCACAGCCAGACAGACACTAAAAATCTCCCCTTGCCTTGCCTCCCACCACTCCCAAGACACATTCTCAAGCTCCCTCTCACTCTCGGCACAGACCAGCTCACAAAGTTAAAACATACAGCCATTTCTCCCACACCAGAGCTCTAAGGGCTTAGAGCTCTTGCTGTTTCTGACCTTCCCTTGCCAGTGCTTTCACAGCCAAACATACACTAAGAATCTCCCCTTGCCTTGCCTCCCACCACTCCCAAGACACATTCTCAAGCTCACTCTCACTCTCGGCACAGACCAGCTCACAAAGTTAAAACATACAGCCATTTCTCCCACACCAGAGCTCTAAGGGCTTAGAGCTCCTGCTGTTTCTGACCTTCCCTTGCCAGTGCTTTCACAGCCAAACATACACTAAGAATCTCCCCTTGCCTTGCCTCCCACCACTCCCAAGACACATTCGCAAGCTCACTCTCACTCTCGGCACAGACCAGCTCACAAAGTTAAAACATACAGCCATGTTTCCCTCTTAATATTTCTAAGGGCTTAATGCTCTTGCTGGTCCTCACCTTCCCTTGCCAGCACTTTCACACCCAGACAGACACTGCGGATGTACTTTTGCCTTGCCTCCCAGCACTCTCAATACACATTCGCAAGCTCACTCTCACTCCGCACAGACCAGCTCACAAAGTTAAAACATACAGCCTTTTCTACCACACCAGAGCTCTAAGGGCTTAGAGCTCTTGCTGTTTCTGACCTTCCCTTGCCAGTGCTTTCACAGCCAGACAGACACTAAAAATCTCCCCTTGCCTTGCCTCCCACCACTCCCAAGACACATTCGCAAGCTCCCTCTCACTCTCGGCACAGACCAGCTCCCAAAGTTAAAACATACAGCCATTTCTCCCACACCAGAGACCTAAGGGCTTAGAGCTCTTGCTGTTTCTGACCTTCCCTTGCCAGTGCTTTCACAGCCAAACATACACTAAGAATCTCCCCTTGCCTTGCCTCGCAACACTCCCAAGACACATTCTCAAGCTCCCTCTCACTCTCGGCACAGACCAGCTCACAAAGTTAAAACATACAACCATTTCTCCCACACCAGAGCTCTAAGGCCTAAGAGCTCTTGCTGTTTCTGACCTTCCCTTGCCAGTGCTTTCACAGCCAAACATACACTAAGAATCTCCCCTTGCCTTGCCTCCCACCACTCCCAAGACACATTCTCAAGCTCACTCTCACTCTCGGCACAGACCAGCTCACAAAGTTAAAACATACAGCCATGTTTCCCTCTTGATATTTCTAAGGGCTTAATGCTCTTGCTGGTCCTCACCTTCCCTTTCCAGCACTTTCACACCCAGACAGACACTGCGGATGTACTTTTGCCTTGCCTCCCAGCACTCTCAATACACATTCGCAAGCTCACTCTCACTCTTCGCACAGACCAGCTCACAAAGTTAAAACATACAGCCATTTCTCCCACACCAGAGCTCTAAGGGCTTAGAGCTCTTGCTGTTTCTGACCTTCCCTTGCCAGTGCTTTCACAGCCAAACATACACTAAGAATCTCCCCTTGCCTTGCCTCCCACCACTCCCAAGACACATTCGCAAGCTCCCTCTCACTCTCGGCACAGACCAGCTCACAAAGTTAAAACATACAGCCATTTCTCCCACACCAGAGCTCTAAGGGCTTAGAGCTGGTGCTGTTTCTGACCTTCCCTTGCCAGTGCTTTCACAGCCAAACATATACTAAGAATCTCCCCTTGCCTTGCCTCCCACCACTCCCAAGACACATTCTCAAGCTCACTCTCACTCTCGGCACAGACCACCTCACAAAGTTAAAACATACAGCCATTTCTCCCACACCAGAGCTCTAAGGGCTTAGAGCTCTTGCTGTTTCTGACCTTCCCTTGCCAGTGCTTTCACAGCCAAACATACACTAAGAATCTCCCCTTGCCTTGCCTCCCACCACTCCCAAGACACATTCGCAAGCTCACTCTCACTCTCGGCACAGACCAACTCACAAAGTTAAAACATACAGCCATGTTTCCCTCTTAATATTTCTAAGGACTTAATGCTCTTGCTTGTCCTCACCTTCCCTTGCCAGCACTTTCACACCCAGACAGACACTGCAGATGTACTTTTGCCTTGCCTCCCAGCACTCTCAATACACATTCGCAAGCTCACTCTCACTCTTCGCACAGACCAGCTCACAAAGTGCAAACATGCAGCCATTTCTCCCACACCAGAGCTCTAAGGCCTGAGAGCTGGTGCTGTATTCAACTGCCCTTCCCACCGCACTCACAGCCAGACACCCCCCTGGCATCTCCCCTTGCCTTGCCTCCCACCACTCCCAAGACACATTCGCAAGCTCACTCTCACTCTCGGCACAGACCAGCTCACAAAGTTAAAACATCCAGCCATTTCTCCCACACCAGAGCTCTAAGGGCTTAGAGCTCTTGCTGTTTCTGACCTTCCCTTGCCAGTGCTTTCACAGCCAAACATACACTAAGAATCTCCCGTTGCCTTGCCTCCCACCACTCCCAAGACACATTCGCAAGCTCACTCTCACTCTCGGCATAGACCAGCTCACAAAGTTAAAACATACAGCCATTTCTCCCACACCAGAGCTCTAAGGGCTTAGAGCTCTTGCTGTTTCTGACCTTCCCTTGCCAGTGCTTTCACAGCCAAACATACACTAAGAATCTCCCCTTGCCTTGCCTCCCACCACTCCCAAGACACATTCTCAAGCTCCCTCTCACTCTCGGCACAGACCAGCTCACAAAGTTAAAACATACAGCCATTTCTCCCACAGCAGAGCTCTAAGGGCTTAGAGCTCCTGCTGTTTCTGACCTTCCCTTGCCAGTGCTTTCACAGCCAAACATACACTAAGAATCTCCCCTTGCCTTGCCTCCCACCACTCCCAAGACACATTCGCAAGCTCACTCTCACTCTCGGCACAGACCAGATCACAAAGTTAAAACATACAGCCATGTTTCCCTCTTAATATTTCTAAGGGCTTAATGCTCTTGCTGGTCCTCACCTTCCCTTGCCAGCACTTTCACACCCAGACAGACACTGCGGATGTACTTTTGCCTTGCCTCCCAGCACTCTCAATACACATTCGAAAGCTCACTCTCACATTCGCACAGACCAGCTCACAAAGTGCAAACATGCAGCCATTTCTCCCACACCAGAGCTCTAAGGCCTGAGAGCTGGTGCTGTATTCAACTGCCCTTCCCACCGCACTCACAGCCAGACACCCCCCTGGCATCTCCCCTTGCCTTGCCTCCCACCACTCCCAAGACACATTCGCAAGCTCACTCTCACTCTCGGCACAGACCAGCTCACAAAGTTAAAACATACAGCCATGTTTCCCTCTTGATATTTCTAAGGGCTTAATGCTCTTGCTGGTCCTCACCTTCCCTTGCCAGCACTTTCACACCCAGACAGACACTGCGGATGTACTTTTGCCTTGCCTCCCAGCACTCTCAATACACATTCGCAAGCTCACTCTCACATTCGCACAGACCAGCTCACAAAGTGCAAACATGCAGCCATTTCTCCCACACCAGAGCTCTAAGGCCTAAGAGCTGGTGCTGTATTCAACTGCCCTTCCCACCGCACTCACAGCCAGACACCCCCCTGGCATCTCCCCTTGCCTTGCCTCCCACCACTCCCAAGACACATTCGCAAGCTCCCTCTCACTCTCGGCACAGACCAGCTCACAAAGTTAAAACATCCAGCCATTTCTCCCACACCAGAGCTCTAAGGGCTTAGAGCTCCTGCTGTTTCTGACCATCCCTTGCCAGTGCTTTCACAGCCAGACAGACACTAAGAATCTCCCCTTGCCTTGCCTCCCACCACTCCCAAGACACATTCTCAAGCTCACTCCCACTCTCGGCACAGACCAGCTCACAAAGTTAAAACATACAGCCATTTCTCCCACACCAGAGCTCTAAGGGCTTAGAGCTCTTGCTGTTTCTGACCTTCCCTTGCCAGTGCTTTCACAGCCAAACATACACTAAGAATCTCCCCTTGCCTTGCCTCCCACCACTCCCAAGACACATTCGCAAGCTCACTCTCACTCTCGGCACAGACCAGCTCACAAAGTTAAAACATACAGCCATTTCTCCCACACCAGAGCTCTAAGGGCTTAGAGCTCTTGCTGTTTCTGACCTTCCCTTGCCAGTGCTTTCACAGCCAAACATACACTAAGAATCTCCCCTTGCCTTGCCTCCCACCACTCCCAAGACACATTCTCAAGCTCACTCTCACTCTCGGCACAGACCAGATCACAAAGTTAAAACATACAGCCATTTCTCCCACACCAGAGCTCTAAGGCCTAAGAGCTGGTGCTGTTTCTGACCTTCCCTTGCCAGTGCTTTCACAGCCAAACATACACTAAGAATCTCCCCTTGCCTTGCCTCCCACCACTCCCAAGACACATTCGCAAGCTCACTCTCACTCTCGGCACAGACCAGCTCACAAAGTTAAAACATACAGCCATTTCTCCCACACCAGATCTCTAAGGCCTAAGAGCTCTTGCTGTTTCTGACCTTCCCTTGCCAGTGCTTTCACAGCCAAACATACACTAAGAATCTCCCCTTGCCTTGCCTCCCACCACTCCCAAGACACATTCGCAAGCTCACTCTCACTCGCGGCACAGACCAGCTCACAAAGTTAAAACATACAGCCATGTTTCCCTCTTAATATTTCTAAGGGCTTAATGCTCTTGCTGGTCCTCACCTTCCCTTGCCAGCACTTTCACACCCAGACAGACACTGCGGATGTACTTTTGCCTTGCCTCCCAGCACTCCCAAGACACATTGTCAAGCTCACTCTCACTCTTCGCACAGACCAGCTCACAAAGTTAAAACATCCAGCCATTTCTCCCACACCAGAGCTCTAAGGGCTTAGAGCTCCTGCTGTTTCTGACCTTCCCTTGCCAGTGCTTTCACAGCCAAACATACACTAAGAATCTCCCCTTGCCTTGCCTCCCACCACTCCCAAGACACATTCGCAAGCTCACTCTCACTCGCGGCACAGACCAGCTCACAAAGTTAAAACATACAGCCATGTTTCCCTCTTGATATTTCTAAGGACTTAATGCTCTTGCTGGTCCTCACCTTCCCTTGCCAGCACTTTCACACCCAGACAGACACTGCGGATGTACTTTTGCCTTGCCTCCCAGCACTCTCACTACACATTCGCAAGCTCACTCTCACTCCGCACAGACCAGCTCACAAAGTGCAAACATGCAGCCATTTCTCCCACACCAGAGCTCTAAGGCCTAAGAGCTGGTGCTGTATTCAACTGCCCTTCCCACCGCACTCACAGCCAGACACCCCCCTGGCATCTCCCCTTGCCTTGCCTCCCACCACTCCCAAAACACATTCGCAAGCTCCCTCTCACTCTCGGCACAGACCAGCTCACAAAGTTAAAACATACAGCCATTTCTCCCACACCAGAGCTCTAAGGGCTTAGAGCTCCTGCTGTTTCTAACCATCCCTTGCCAGTGCTTTCACAGCCAGACAGACACTAAAAATCTCCCCTTGCCTTGCCTGCCACCACTCCCAAGACACATTCTCAAGCTCACTCTCACTCTCGGCACAGACCAGCTCACAAAGTTAAAACATACAGCCATTTCTCCCACACCAGAGCTCTAAGGGCTTAGAGCTCCTGCTGTTTCTGACCTTCCCTTGCCAGTGCTTTCACAGCCAAACATACACTAAGAATCTCCCCTTGCCTTGCCTCCCACCACTCCCAAGACACATTCGCAAGCTCACTCTCACTCGCGGCACAGACCAGCTCACAAAGTTAAAACATACAGCCATTTCTCCCACACCAGAGCTCTAAGGGCTTAGAGCTCTTGCTGTTTCTGACCTTCCCTTGCCAGTGCTTTCACAGCCAAACATACACTAAGAATCTCCCCTTGCCTTGCCTCCCACCACTCCCAAGACACATTCTCAAGCTCACTCTCACTCTCGGCACAGACCAGATCACAAAGTTAAAACATACAGCCATTTCTCCCACACCAGAGCTCTAAGGCCTAAGAGCTGGTGCTGTTTCTGACCTTCCCTTGCCAGTGCTTTCACAGCCAAACATACACTAAGAATCTCCCCTTGCCTTGCCTCCCACCACTCCCAAGACACATTCGCAAGCTCACTCTCACTCTCGGCACAGACCAGCTCACAAAGTTAAAACATACAGCCATTTCTCCCACACCAGAGCTCTAAGGCCTAAGAGCTCTTGCTGTTTCTGACCTTCCCTTGCCAGTGCTTTCACAGCCAAACATACACTAAGAATCTCCCCTTGCCTTGCCTCCCACCACTCCCAAGACACATTCGCAAGCTCACTCTCACTCTCGGCACAGACCAGCTCACAAAGTTAAAACATACAGCCATGTTTCCCTCTTAATATTTCTAAGGGCTTAATGCTCTTGCTGGTCCTCACCTTCCCTTGCCAGCACTTTCACACCCAGACAGACACTGCGGATGTACTTTTGCCTTGCCTCCCAGCACTCCCAAGACACATTGTCAAGCTCACTCTCACTCTTCGCACAGACCAGCTCACAAAGTTAAAACATACAGCCATTTCTCCCACACCAGAGCTCTAAGGGCTTAGAGCTCCTGCTGTTTCTGACCTTCCCTTGCCAGTGCTTTCACAGCCAAACATACACTAAGAATCTCCCCTTGCCTTGCCTCCCACCACTCCCAAGACACATTCGCAAGCTCACTCTCACTCTCGGCACAGACCAGCTCACAAAGTTAAAACATACAGCCATGTTTCCCTCTTGATATTTCTAAGGACTTAATGCTCTTGCTGGTCCTCACCTTCCCTTGCCAGCACTTTCACACCCAGACAGACACTGCGGATGTAGTTTTGCCTTGCCTCCCAGCACTCTCAATACACATTCGCAAGCTCACTCTCACTCCGCACAGACCAGCTCACAAAGTGCAAACATGCAGCCATTTCTCCCACACCAGAGCTCTAAGGCCTAAGAGCTGGTGCTGTATTCAACTGCCCTTCCCACCGCACTCACAGCCAGACACCCCCCTGGCATCTCCCCTTGCCTTGCCTCCCACCACTCCCAAAACACATTCGCAAGCTCCCTCTCACTCTCGGCACAGACCAGCTCACAAAGTTAAAACATACAGCCATTTCTCCCACACCAGAGCTCTAAGGGCTTAGAGCTGGTGCTGTTTCTGACCTTCCCTTGCCAGTGCTTTCACAGCCAAACATACACTAAGAATCTCCCCTTGCCTTGCCTCCCACCACTCCCAAGACACATTCGCAAGCTCACTCTCACTCTCGGCACAGACCAGCTCACAAAGTTAAAACATACAGCCATTTCTCCCACACCAGAGATCTAAGGGCTTAGAGCTCTTGCTGTTTCTGACCTTCCCTTGCCAGTGCTTTCATGGCCAAACATACACTAAGAATCTCCCCTTGCCTTGCCTCCCACCACTCCCAAGACACATTCGCAAGCTCACTCTCACTCTCGGCACAGACCAGATCACAAAGTTAAAACATACAGCCATTTCTCCCACACCAGAGCTCTAAGGCCTAAGAGCTCCTGCTGTTTCTGACCTTCCCTTGCCAGTGCTTTCACAGCCAAACATACACTAAGAATCTCCCCTTGCCTTGCCTCCCACCACTCCCAAGACACATTCTCAAGCTCACTCTCACTCTCGGCACAGACCAGCTCACAAAGTTAAAACATACAGCCATGTTTCCCTCTTGATATTTCTAAGGACTTAATGCTCTTGCTGGTCCTCACCTTCCCTTGCCAGCACTTTCACACCCAGACAGACACTGCGGATGTACTTTTGCCTTGCCTCCCAGCACTCTCAATACACATTCGCAAGATCACTCTCACTCTTCGCACAGACCAGCTCACAAAGTGCAAACATGCAGCCATTTCTCCCACACCATAGCTCTAAGGCCTGAGAGCTGGTGCTGTATTCAACTGCCCTTCCCACCGCACTCACAGCCAGACACCCCCCTGGCATCTCCCCTTGCCTTGCCTCCCACCACTCCCAAGACACATTCGCAAGCTCCCTCTCACTCTCGGCACAGACCAGCTCACAAAGTTAAAACATACAGCCATTTCTCCCACACCAGAGATCTAAGGGCTTAGAGCTCTTGCTGTTTCTGACCTTCCCTTGCCAGTGCTTTCACAGCCAAACATACACTAAGAATCTCCCCTTGCCTTGCCTCCCACCACTCCCAAGACACATTCTCAAGCTCCCTCTCACTCTCGGCACAGACCAGCTCACAAAGTTAAAACATACAGCCTTTTCTACCACACCAGAGCTCTAAGGGCTTAGAGCTCCTGCTGTTTCTAACCATCCCTTGCCAGTGCTTTCACAGCCAGACAGACACTAAAAATCTCCCCTTGCCTTGCCTGCCACCACTCCCAAGACAAATTCTCAAGCTCCCTCTCACTCTCGGCACAGACCAGCTCCCAAAGTTAAAACATACAGCCATTTCTCCCACACCAGAGACCTAAGGGCTTAGAGCTCTTGCTGTTTCTGACCTTCCCTTGCCAGTGCTTTCACAGCCAAACATACACTAAGAATCTCCCCTTGCCTTGCCTCGCAACACTCCCAAGACACATTCTCAAGCTCCCTCTCACTCTCGGCACAGACCAGCTCACAAAGTTAAAACATACAACCATTTCTCCCACACCAGAGCTCTAAGGCCTAAGAGCTCTTGCTGTTTCTGACCTTCCCTTGCCAGTGCTTTCACAGCCAAACATACACTAAGAATCTCCCCTTGCCTTGCCTCCCACCACTCCCAAGACACATTCTCAAGCTCACTCTCACTCTCGGCACAGACCAGCTCACAAAGTTAAAACATACAGCCATGTTTCCCTCTTGATATTTCTAAGGGCTTAATGCTCTTGCTGGTCCTCACCTTCCCTTTCCAGCACTTTCACACCCAGACAGACACTGCGGATGTACTTTTGCCTTGCCTCCCAGCACTCTCAATACACATTCGCAAGCTCACTCTCACTCTTCGCACAGACCAGCTCACAAAGTTAAAACATGCAGCCATTTCTCCCACACCAGAGCTCTAAGGGCTTAGAGCTCTTGCTGTTTCTGACCTTCCCTTGCCAGTGCTTTCACAGCCAAACATACACTAAGAATCTCCCCTTGCCTTGCCTCCCACCACTCCCAAGACACATTCGCAAGCTCCCTCTCACTCTCGGCACAGACCAGCTCACAAAGTTAAAACATACAGCCATTTCTCCCACACCAGAGCTCTAAGGGCTTAGAGCTGGTGCTGTTTCTGACCTTCCCTTGCCAGTGCTTTCACAGCCAAACATATACTAAGAATCTCCCCTTGCCTTGCCTCCCACCACTCCCAAGACACATTCTCAAGCTCACTCTCACTCTCGGCACAGACCACCTCACAAAGTTAAAACATACAGCCATTTCTCCCACACCAGAGCTCTAAGGGCTTAGAGCTCTTGCTGTTTCTGACCTTCCCTTGCCAGTGCTTTCACAGCCAAACATACACTAAGAATCTCCCCTTGCCTTGCCTCCCACCACTCCCAAGACACATTCGCAAGCTCACTCTCACTCTCGGCACAGACCAACTCACAAAGTTAAAACATACAGCCATGTTTCCCTCTTAATATTTCTAAGGACTTAATGCTCTTGCTTGTCCTCACCTTCCCTTGCCAGCACTTTCACACCCAGACAGACACTGCAGATGTACTTTTGCCTTGCCTCCCAGCACTCTCAATACACATTCGCAAGCTCACTCTCACTCTTCGCACAGACCAGCTCACAAAGTGCAAACATGCAGCCATTTCTCCCACACCAGAGCTCTAAGGCCTGAGAGCTGGTGCTGTATTCAACTGCCCTTCCCACCGCACTCACAGCCAGACACCCCCCTGGCATCTCCCCTTGCCTTGCCTCCCACCACTCCCAAGACACATTCGCAAGCTCACTCTCACTCTCGGCACAGACCAGCTCACAAAGTTAAAACATCCAGCCATTTCTCCCACACCAGAGCTCTAAGGGCTTAGAGCTCTTGCTGTTTCTGACCTTCCCTTGCCAGTGCTTTCACAGCCAAACATACACTAAGAATCTCCCGTTGCCTTGCCTCCCACCACTCCCAAGACACATTCGCAAGCTCACTCTCACTCTCGGCATAGACCAGCTCACAAAGTTAAAACATACAGCCATTTCTCCCACACCAGAGCTCTAAGGGCTTAGAGCTCTTGCTGTTTCTGACCTTCCCTTGCCAGTGCTTTCACAGCCAAACATACACTAAGAATCTCCCCTTGCCTTGCCTCCCACCACTCCCAAGACACATTCTCAAGCTCCCTCTCACTCTCGGCACAGACCAGCTCACAAAGTTAAAACATACAGCCATTTCTCCCACAGCAGAGCTCTAAGGGCTTAGAGCTCCTGCTGTTTCTGACCTTCCCTTGCCAGTGCTTTCACAGCCAAACATACACTAAGAATCTCCCCTTGCCTTGCCTCCCACCACTCCCAAGACACATTCGCAAGCTCACTCTCACTCTCGGCACAGACCAGATCACAAAGTTAAAACATACAGCCATGTTTCCCTCTTAATATTTCTAAGGGCTTAATGCTCTTGCTGGTCCTCACCTTCCCTTGCCAGCACTTTCACACCCAGACAGACACTGCGGATGTACTTTTGCCTTGCCTCCCAGCACTCTCAATACACATTCGAAAGCTCACTCTCACATTCGCACAGACCAGCTCACAAAGTGCAAACATGCAGCCATTTCTCCCACACCAGAGCTCTAAGGCCTGAGAGCTGGTGCTGTATTCAACTGCCCTTCCCACCGCACTCACAGCCAGACACCCCCCTGGCATCTCCCCTTGCCTTGCCTCCCACCACTCCCAAGACACATTCGCAAGCTCACTCTCACTCTCGGCACAGACCAGCTCACAAAGTTAAAACATACAGCCATGTTTCCCTCTTGATATTTCTAAGGGCTTAATGCTCTTGCTGGTCCTCACCTTCCCTTGCCAGCACTTTCACACCCAGACAGACACTGCGGATGTACTTTTGCCTTGCCTCCCAGCACTCTCAATACACATTCGCAAGCTCACTCTCACATTCGCACAGACCAGCTCACAAAGTGCAAACATGCAGCCATTTCTCCCACACCAGAGCTCTAAGGCCTAAGAGCTGGTGCTGTATTCAACTGCCCTTCCCACCGCACTCACAGCCAGACACCCCCCTGGCATCTCCCCTTGCCTTGCCTCCCACCACTCCCAAGACACATTCGCAAGCTCCCTCTCACTCTCGGCACAGACCAGCTCACAAAGTTAAAACATCCAGCCATTTCTCCCACACCAGAGCTCTAAGGGCTTAGAGCTCCTGCTGTTTCTGACCATCCCTTGCCAGTGCTTTCACAGCCAGACAGACACTAAGAATCTCCCCTTGCCTTGCCTCCCACCACTCCCAAGACACATTCTCAAGCTCACTCCCACTCTCGGCACAGACCAGCTCACAAAGTTAAAACATACAGCCATTTCTCCCACACCAGAGCTCTAAGGGCTTAGAGCTCTTGCTGTTTCTGACCTTCCCTTGCCAGTGCTTTCACAGCCAAACATACACTAAGAATCTCCCCTTGCCTTGCCTCCCACCACTCCCAAGACACATTCGCAAGCTCACTCTCACTCTCGGCACAGACCAGCTCACAAAGTTAAAACATACAGCCATTTCTCCCACACCAGAGCTCTAAGGGCTTAGAGCTCTTGCTGTTTCTGACCTTCCCTTGCCAGTGCTTTCACAGCCAAACATACACTAAGAATCTCCCCTTGCCTTGCCTCCCACCACTCCCAAGACACATTCTCAAGCTCACTCTCACTCTCGGCACAGACCAGATCACAAAGTTAAAACATACAGCCATTTCTCCCACACCAGAGCTCTAAGGCCTAAGAGCTGGTGCTGTTTCTGACCTTCCCTTGCCAGTGCTTTCACAGCCAAACATACACTAAGAATCTCCCCTTGCCTTGCCTCCCACCACTCCCAAGACACATTCGCAAGCTCACTCTCACTCTCGGCACAGACCAGCTCACAAAGTTAAAACATACAGCCATTTCTCCCACACCAGATCTCTAAGGCCTAAGAGCTCTTGCTGTTTCTGACCTTCCCTTGCCAGTGCTTTCACAGCCAAACATACACTAAGAATCTCCCCTTGCCTTGCCTCCCACCACTCCCAAGACACATTCGCAAGCTCACTCTCACTCGCGGCACAGACCAGCTCACAAAGTTAAAACATACAGCCATGTTTCCCTCTTAATATTTCTAAGGGCTTAATGCTCTTGCTGGTCCTCACCTTCCCTTGCCAGCACTTTCACACCCAGACAGACACTGCGGATGTACTTTTGCCTTGCCTCCCAGCACTCCCAAGACACATTGTCAAGCTCACTCTCACTCTTCGCACAGACCAGCTCACAAAGTTAAAACATCCAGCCATTTCTCCCACACCAGAGCTCTAAGGGCTTAGAGCTCCTGCTGTTTCTGACCTTCCCTTGCCAGTGCTTTCACAGCCAAACATACACTAAGAATCTCCCCTTGCCTTGCCTCCCACCACTCCCAAGACACATTCGCAAGCTCACTCTCACTCGCGGCACAGACCAGCTCACAAAGTTAAAACATACAGCCATGTTTCCCTCTTGATATTTCTAAGGACTTAATGCTCTTGCTGGTCCTCACCTTCCCTTGCCAGCACTTTCACACCCAGACAGACACTGCGGATGTACTTTTGCCTTGCCTCCCAGCACTCTCACTACACATTCGCAAGCTCACTCTCACTCCGCACAGACCAGCTCACAAAGTGCAAACATGCAGCCATTTCTCCCACACCAGAGCTCTAAGGCCTAAGAGCTGGTGCTGTATTCAACTGCCCTTCCCACCGCACTCACAGCCAGACACCCCCCTGGCATCTCCCCTTGCCTTGCCTCCCACCACTCCCAAAACACATTCGCAAGCTCCCTCTCACTCTCGGCACAGACCAGCTCACAAAGTTAAAACATACAGCCATTTCTCCCACACCAGAGCTCTAAGGGCTTAGAGCTCCTGCTGTTTCTAACCATCCCTTGCCAGTGCTTTCACAGCCAGACAGACACTAAAAATCTCCCCTTGCCTTGCCTGCCACCACTCCCAAGACACATTCTCAAGCTCACTCTCACTCTCGGCACAGACCAGCTCACAAAGTTAAAACATACAGCCATTTCTCCCACACCAGAGCTCTAAGGGCTTAGAGCTCCTGCTGTTTCTGACCTTCCCTTGCCAGTGCTTTCACAGCCAAACATACACTAAGAATCTCCCCTTGCCTTGCCTCCCACCACTCCCAAGACACATTCGCAAGCTCACTCTCACTCGCGGCACAGACCAGCTCACAAAGTTAAAACATACAGCCATTTCTCCCACACCAGAGCTCTAAGGGCTTAGAGCTCTTGCTGTTTCTGACCTTCCCTTGCCAGTGCTTTCACAGCCAAACATACACTAAGAATCTCCCCTTGCCTTGCCTCCCACCACTCCCAAGACACATTCTCAAGCTCACTCTCACTCTCGGCACAGACCAGATCACAAAGTTAAAACATACAGCCATTTCTCCCACACCAGAGCTCTAAGGCCTAAGAGCTGGTGCTGTTTCTGACCTTCCCTTGCCAGTGCTTTCACAGCCAAACATACACTAAGAATCTCCCCTTGCCTTGCCTCCCACCACTCCCAAGACACATTCGCAAGCTCACTCTCACTCTCGGCACAGACCAGCTCACAAAGTTAAAACATACAGCCATTTCTCCCACACCAGAGCTCTAAGGCCTAAGAGCTCTTGCTGTTTCTGACCTTCCCTTGCCAGTGCTTTCACAGCCAAACATACACTAAGAATCTCCCCTTGCCTTGCCTCCCACCACTCCCAAGACACATTCGCAAGCTCACTCTCACTCTCGGCACAGACCAGCTCACAAAGTTAAAACATACAGCCATGTTTCCCTCTTAATATTTCTAAGGGCTTAATGCTCTTGCTGGTCCTCACCTTCCCTTGCCAGCACTTTCACACCCAGACAGACACTGCGGATGTACTTTTGCCTTGCCTCCCAGCACTCCCAAGACACATTGTCAAGCTCACTCTCACTCTTCGCACAGACCAGCTCACAAAGTTAAAACATACAGCCATTTCTCCCACACCAGAGCTCTAAGGGCTTAGAGCTCCTGCTGTTTCTGACCTTCCCTTGCCAGTGCTTTCACAGCCAAACATACACTAAGAATCTCCCCTTGCCTTGCCTCCCACCACTCCCAAGACACATTCGCAAGCTCACTCTCACTCTCGGCACAGACCAGCTCACAAAGTTAAAACATACAGCCATGTTTCCCTCTTGATATTTCTAAGGACTTAATGCTCTTGCTGGTCCTCACCTTCCCTTGCCAGCACTTTCACACCCAGACAGACACTGCGGATGTAGTTTTGCCTTGCCTCCCAGCACTCTCAATACACATTCGCAAGCTCACTCTCACTCCGCACAGACCAGCTCACAAAGTGCAAACATGCAGCCATTTCTCCCACACCAGAGCTCTAAGGCCTAAGAGCTGGTGCTGTATTCAACTGCCCTTCCCACCGCACTCACAGCCAGACACCCCCCTGGCATCTCCCCTTGCCTTGCCTCCCACCACTCCCAAAACACATTCGCAAGCTCCCTCTCACTCTCGGCACAGACCAGCTCACAAAGTTAAAACATACAGCCATTTCTCCCACACCAGAGCTCTAAGGGCTTAGAGCTGGTGCTGTTTCTGACCTTCCCTTGCCAGTGCTTTCACAGCCAAACATACACTAAGAATCTCCCCTTGCCTTGCCTCCCACCACTCCCAAGACACATTCGCAAGCTCACTCTCACTCTCGGCACAGACCAGCTCACAAAGTTAAAACATACAGCCATTTCTCCCACACCAGAGATCTAAGGGCTTAGAGCTCTTGCTGTTTCTGACCTTCCCTTGCCAGTGCTTTCATGGCCAAACATACACTAAGAATCTCCCCTTGCCTTGCCTCCCACCACTCCCAAGACACATTCGCAAGCTCACTCTCACTCTCGGCACAGACCAGATCACAAAGTTAAAACATACAGCCATTTCTCCCACACCAGAGCTCTAAGGCCTAAGAGCTCCTGCTGTTTCTGACCTTCCCTTGCCAGTGCTTTCACAGCCAAACATACACTAAGAATCTCCCCTTGCCTTGCCTCCCACCACTCCCAAGACACATTCTCAAGCTCACTCTCACTCTCGGCACAGACCAGCTCACAAAGTTAAAACATACAGCCATGTTTCCCTCTTGATATTTCTAAGGACTTAATGCTCTTGCTGGTCCTCACCTTCCCTTGCCAGCACTTTCACACCCAGACAGACACTGCGGATGTACTTTTGCCTTGCCTCCCAGCACTCTCAATACACATTCGCAAGATCACTCTCACTCTTCGCACAGACCAGCTCACAAAGTGCAAACATGCAGCCATTTCTCCCACACCATAGCTCTAAGGCCTGAGAGCTGGTGCTGTATTCAACTGCCCTTCCCACCGCACTCACAGCCAGACACCCCCCTGGCATCTCCCCTTGCCTTGCCTCCCACCACTCCCAAGACACATTCGCAAGCTCCCTCTCACTCTCGGCACAGACCAGCTCACAAAGTTAAAACATACAGCCATTTCTCCCACACCAGAGATCTAAGGGCTTAGAGCTCTTGCTGTTTCTGACCTTCCCTTGCCAGTGCTTTCACAGCCAAACATACACTAAGAATCTCCCCTTGCCTTGCCTCCCACCACTCCCAAGACACATTCTCAAGCTCCCTCTCACTCTCGGCACAGACCAGCTCACAAAGTTAAAACATACAGCCTTTTCTACCACACCAGAGCTCTAAGGGCTTAGAGCTCCTGCTGTTTCTAACCATCCCTTGCCAGTGCTTTCACAGCCAGACAGACACTAAAAATCTCCCCTTGCCTTGCCTGCCACCACTCCCAAGACAAATTCTCAAGCTCACTCTCACTCTCGGCACAGACCAGCTCACAAAGTTAAAACATACAGCCATTTCTCCCACACCAGAGCTCTAAGGCCTAAGAGCTGGTGCTGTTTCTGACCTTCCCTTGCCAGTGCTTTCACAGCCAAACATACACTAAGAATCTCCCCTTGCCTTGCCTCCCACCACTCCCAAGACACATTCGCAAGCTCACTCTCACTCGCGGCACAGACCAGCTCACAAAGTTAAAACATACAGCCATGTTTCCCTCTTAATATTTCTAAGGGCTTAATGCTCTTGCTGGTCCTCACCTTCCCTTGCCAGCACTTTCACACCCAGACAGACACTGCGGATGTACTTTTGCCTTGCCTCCCACCACTCTCAATACACATTCGCAAGCTCACTCTCACTCTTCGCACAGACCAGCTCACAAAGTTAAAACATACAGCCATTTCTCCCACACCAGAGCTCTAACGGCTTAGAGCTCTTGCTGTTTCTGACCTTCCCTTGCCAGTGCTTTCACAGCCAAACATACACTAAGAATCTCCCCTTGCCTTGCCTCCCACCACTCCCAAGACACATTCGCAAGCTCACTCTCACTCTCGGCACAGACCAGATCACAAAGTTAAAACATACAGCCATTTCTCCCACACCAGAGCTCTAAGGGCTTAGAGCTCTTGCTGTTTCTGACCTTCCCTTGCCAGTGCTTTCACAGCCAAAAATACACTAAGAATCTCCCCTTGCCTTGCCTCCCACCACTCCCAAGACACATTCTCAAGCTCACTCTCACTCTCGGCACAGACCAACTCACAAAGTTAAAACATACAGCCATGTTTCCCTCTTGATATTTCTAAGGACTTAATGCTCTTGCTTGTCCTCACCTTCCCTTGCCAGCACTTTCACACCCAGACAGACACTGCGGATGTAGTTTTGCCTTGCCTCCCAGCACTCTCAATACACATTCGCAAGCTCACTCTCACTCATCGCACAGACCAGCTCACAAAGTGCAAACATGCAGCCATTTCTCCCACACCAGAGCTCTAAGGCCTAAGAGCTGGTGCTGTATTCAACTGCCCTTCCCACCGCACTCACAGCCAGACACCCCCCTGGCATCTCCCCTTGCCTTGCCTCCCACCACTCCCAAGACACATTCGCAAGCTCCCTCTCACTCTCGGCACAGACCACCTCACAAAGTTAAAACATCCAGCCATTTCTCCCACACCAGAGCTCTAAGGGCTTAGAGCTCCTGCTGTTTCTGACCATCCCTTGCCAGTGCTTTCACAGCCAGACAGACACTAAAAATCTCCCCTTGCCTTGCCTCCCACCACTCCCAAGACACATTCTCAAGCTCATTCCCACTCTCGGCACAGACCAGCTCACAAAGTTAAAACATACAGCCATTTCTACCACACCAGAGCTCTAAGGGCTTAGAGCTCTTGCTGTTTCTGACCTTCCCTTGCCAGTGCTTTCACAGCCAAACATACACTAAGAATCTCCCCTTGCCTTGCCTCCCACCACTCCCAAGACACATTCGCAAGCTCCCTCTCACTCTCGGCACAGACCAGCTCACAAAGTTAAAACATACAGCCATTTCTCCCACACCAGAGCTCTAAGGGCTTAGAGCTCTTGCTGTTTCTGACCTTCCCTTGCCAGTGCTTTCACAGCCAAACATACACTAAGAATCTCCCCTTGCCTTGCCTCCCACCACTCCCAAGACACATTCGCAAGCTCACTCTCACTCGCGGCACAGACCAGCTCACAAAGTTAAAACATACAGCCATGTTTCCCTCTTAATATTTCTAAGGGCTTAATGCTCTTGCTGGTCCTCACCTTCCCTTGCCAGCACTTTCACACCCAGACAGACACTGCGGATGTACTTTTGCCTTGCCTCCCAGCACTCTCAATACACATTCGAAAGCTCACTCTCACATTCGCACAGACCAGCTCACAAAGTGCAAACATGCAGCCATTTCTCCCACACCAGAGCTCTAAGGCCTAAGAGCTGGTGCTGTATTCAACTGCCCTTCCCACCGCACTCACAGCCAGACACCCCCCTGGCATCTCCCCTTGCCTTGCCTCCCACCACTCCCAAGACACATTCGCAAGCTCCCTCTCACTCTCGGCACAGACCACCTCACAAAGTTAAAACATACAGCCATTTCTACCACACCAGAGCTCTAAGGGCTTAGAGCTCCTGCTGTTTCTGACCTTCCCTTGCCAGTGCTTTCACAGCCAGACAGACACTAAGAATCTCCCCTTGCCTTGCCTCCCACCACTCCCAAGACACATTCGCAAGCTCACTCTCACTCTTCGCACAGACCAGCTCACAAAGTTAAAACATCCAGCCATTTCTCCCACACCAGAGGTCTAAGGGCTTAGAGCTCCTGCTGTTTCTGACCTTCCCTTGCCAGTGCTTTCACAGCCAAACATACACTAAGAATCTCCCCTTGCCTTGCCTCCCACCACTCCCAAGACACATTCGCAAGCTCACTCTCACTCGCGGCACAGACCAGCTCACAAAGTTAAAACATACAGCCATGTTTCCCTCTTGATATTTCTAAGGACTTAATGCTCTTGCTGGTCCTCACCTTCCCTTGCCAGCACTTTCACACCCAGACAGACACTGCGGATGTACTTTTGCCTTGCCTCCCAGCACTCTCACTACACATTCGCAAGCTCACTCTCACTCCGCACAGACCAGCTCACAAAGTGCAAACATGCAGCCATTTCTCCCACACCAGAGCTCTAAGGCCTAAGAGCTGGTGCTGTATTCAACTGCCCTTCCCACCGCACTCACAGCCAGACACCCCCCTGGCATCTCCCCTTGCCTTGCCTCCCACCACTCCCAAGACACATTCGCAAGCTCCCTCTCACTCTCGGCACAGACCAGCTCACAAAGTTAAAACATCCAGCCATTTCTCCCACACCAGAGCTCTAAGGGCTTAGAGCTCCTGCTGTTTCTGACCATCCCTTGCCAGTGCTTTCACAGCCAGACAGACACTAAGAATCTCCCCTTGCCTTGCCTCCCACCACTCCCAAGACACATTCTCAAGCTCACTCCCACTCTCGGCACAGACCAGCTCACAAAGTTAAAACATACAGCCATTTCTCCCACACCAGAGCTCTAAGGGCTTAGAGCTCTTGCTGTTTCTGACCTTCCCTTGCCAGTGCTTTCACAGCCAAACATACACTAAGAATCTCCCCTTGCCTTGCCTCCCACCACTCCCAAGACACATTCGCAAGCTCACTCTCACTCTCGGCACAGACCAGCTCACAAAGTTAAAACATACAGCCATTTCTCCCACACCAGAGCTCTAAGGGCTTAGAGCTCTTGCTGTTTCTGACCTTCCCTTGCCAGTGCTTTCACAGCCAAACATACACTAAGAATCTCCCCTTGCCTTGCCTCCCACCACTCCCAAGACACATTCTCAAGCTCACTCTCACTCTCGGCACAGACCAGATCACAAAGTTAAAACATACAGCCATTTCTCCTACACCAGAGCTCTAAGGCCTAAGAGCTGGTGCTGTTTCTGACCTTCCCTTGCCAGTGCTTTCACAGCCAAACATACACTAAGAATCTCCCCTTGCCTTGCCTCCCACCACTCCCAAGACACATTCGCAAGCTCACTCTCACTCTCGGCACAGACCAGCTCACAAAGTTAAAACATACAGCCATTTCTCCCACACCAGATCTCTAAGGCCTAAGAGCTCTTGCTGTTTCTGACCTTCCCTTGCCAGTGCTTTCACAGCCAAACATACACTAAGAATCTCCCCTTGCCTTGCCTCCCACCACTCCCAAGACACATTCGCAAGCTCACTCTCACTCGCGGCACAGACCAGCTCACAAAGTTAAAACATACAGCCATGTTTCCCTCTTAATATTTCTAAGGGCTTAATGCTCTTGCTGGTCCTCACCTTCCCTTGCCAGCACTTTCACACCCAGACAGACACTGCGGATGTACTTTTGCCTTGCCTCCCAGCACTCCCAAGACACATTGTCAAGCTCACTCTCACTCTTCGCACAGACCAGCTCACAAAGTTAAAACATCCAGCCATTTCTCCCACACCAGAGCTCTAAGGGCTTAGAGCTCCTGCTGTTTCTGACCTTCCCTTGCCAGTGCTTTCACAGCCAAACATACACTAAGAATCTCCCCTTGCCTTGCCTCCCACCACTCCCAAGACACATTCGCAAGCTCACTCTCACTTGCGGCACAGACCAGCTCACAAAGTTAAAACATACAGCCATGTTTCCCTCTTGATATTTCTAAGGACTTAATGCTCTTGCTGGTCCTCACCTTCCCTTGCCAGCACTTTCACACCCAGACAGACACTGCGGATGTACTTTTGCCTTGCCTCCCAGCACTCTCACTACACATTCGCAAGCTCACTCTCACTCCGCACAGACCAGCTCACAAAGTGCAAACATGCAGCCATTTCTCCCACACCAGAGCTCTAAGGCCTAAGAGCTGGTGCTGTATTCAACTGCCCTTCCCACCGCACTCACAGCCAGACACCCCCCTGGCATCTCCCCTTGCCTTGCCTCCCACCACTCCCAAAACGCATTCGCAAGCTCCCTCTCACTCTCGGCACAGACCAGCTCACAAAGTTAAAACATACAGCCATTTCTCCCACACCAGAGCTCTAAGGGCTTAGAGCTCCTGCTGTTTCTAACCATCCCTTGCCAGTGCTTTCACAGCCAGACAGACACTAAAAATCTCCCCTTGCCTTGCCTGCCACCACTCCCAAGACACATTCTCAAGCTCACTCTCACTCTCGGCACAGACCAGCTCACAAAGTTAAAACATACAGCCATTTCTCCCACACCAGAGCTCTAAGGGCTTAGAGCTCCTGCTGTTTCTGACCTTCCCTTGCCAGTGCTTTCACAGCCAAACATACACTAAGAATCTCCCCTTGCCTTGCCTCCCACCACTCCCAAGACACATTCGCAAGCTCACTCTCACTCGCGGCACAGACCAGCTCACAAAGTTAAAACATACAGCCATTTCTCCCACACCAGAGCTCTAAGGGCTTAGAGCTCTTGCTGTTTCTGACCTTCCCTTGCCAGTGCTTTCACAGCCAAACATACACTAAGAATCTCCCCTTGCCTTGCCTCCCACCACTCCCAAGACACATTCTCAAGCTCACTCTCACTCTCGGCACAGACCAGATCACAAAGTTAAAACATCCAGCCATTTCTCCCACACCAGAGCTCTAAGGCCTAAGAGCTGGTGCTGTTTCTGACCTTCCCTTGCCAGTGCTTTCACAGCCAAACATACACTAAGAATCTCCCCTTGCCTTGCCTCCCACCACTCCCAAGACACATTCGCAAGCTCACTCTCACTCTCGGCACAGACCAGCTCACAAAGTTAAAACATACAGCCATTTCTCCCACACCAGAGCTCTAAGGCCTAAGAGCTCTTGCTGTTTCTGACCTTCCCTTGCCAGTGCTTTCACAGCCAAACATACACTAAGAATCTCCCCTTGCCTTGCCTCCCACCACTCCCAAGACACATTCGCAAGCTCACTCTCACTCTCGGCACAGACCAGCTCACAAAGTTAAAACATACAGCCATGTTTCCCTCTTAATATTTCTAAGGGCTTAATGCTCTTGCTGGTCCTCACCTTCCCTTGCCAGCACTTTCACACCCAGACAGACACTGCGGATGTACTTTTGCCTTGCCTCCCAGCACTCCCAAGACACATTGTCAAGCTCACTCTCACTCTTCGCACAGACCAGCTCACAAAGTTAAAACATACAGCCATTTCTCCCACACCAGAGCTCTAAGGGCTTAGAGCTCCTGCTGTTTCTGACCTTCCCTTGCCAGTGCTTTCACAGCCAAACATACACTAAGAATCTCCCCTTGCCTTGCCTCCCACCACTCCCAAGACACATTCGCAAGCTCACTCTCACTCTCGGCACAGACCAGCTCACAAAGTTAAAACATACAGCCATGTTTCCCTCTTGATATTTCTAAGGACTTAATGCTCTTGCTGGTCCTCACCTTCCCTTGCCAGCACTTTCACACCCAGACAGACACTGCGGATGTACTTTTGCCTTGCCTCCCAGCACTCTCAATACACATTCGCAAGCTCACTCTCACTCCGCACAGACCAGCTCACAAAGTGCAAACATGCAGCCATTTCTCCCACACCAGAGCTCTAAGGCCTAAGAGCTGGTGCTGTATTCAACTGCCCTTCCCACCGCACTCACAGCCAGACACCCCCCTGGCATCTCCCCTTGCCTTGCCTCCCACCACTCCCAAAACACATTCGCAAGCTCCCTCTCACTCTCGGCACAGACCAGCTCACAAAGTTAAAACATACAGCCATTTCTCCCACACCAGAGCTCTAAGGGCTTAGAGCTGGTGCTGTTTCTGACCTTCCCTTGCCAGTGCTTTCACAGCCAAACATACACTAAGAATCTCCCCTTGCCTTGCCTCCCACCACTCCCAAGACACATTCGCAAGCTCACTCTCACTCTCGGCACAGACCAGCTCACAAAGTTAAAACATACAGCCATTTCTCCCACACCAGAGATCTAAGGGCTTAGAGCTCTTGCTGTTTCTGACCTTCCCTTGCCAGTGCTTTCATGGCCAAACATACACTAAGAATCTCCCCTTGCCTTGCCTCCCACCACTCCCAAGACACATTCGCAAGCTCACTCTCACTCTCGGCACAGACCAGATCACAAAGTTAAAACATACAGCCATTTCTCCCACACCAGAGCTCTAAGGCCTAAGAGCTCCTGCTGTTTCTGACCTTCCCTTGCCAGTGCTTTCACAGCCAAACATACACTAAGAATCTCCCCTTGCCTTGCCTCCCACCACTCCCAAGACACATTCTCAAGCTCCCTCTCACTCTCGGCACAGACCAGCTCACAAAGTTAAAACATACAGCCTTTTCTACCACACCAGAGCTCTAAGGGCTTAGAGCTCCTGCTGTTTCTAACCATCCCTTGCCAGTGCTTTCACAGCCAAACATACACTAAGAATCTCCCCTTGCCTTGCCTCCCACCACTCCCAAGACACATTCTCAAGCTCCCTCTCACTCTCGGCACAGACCAGCTCACAAAGTTAAAACATACAGCCATTTCTCCCACACCAGAGCTCTAAGGCCTAAGAGCTGGTGCTGTTTCTGACCTTCCCTTGCCAGTGCTTTCACAGCCAAACATACACTAAGAATCTCCCCTTGCCTTGCCTCCCACCACTCCCAAGACACATTCGCAAGCTCACTCTCACTCGCGGCACAGACCAGCTCACAAAGTTAAAACATACAGCCATGTTTCCCTCTTAATATTTCTAAGGGCTTAATGCTCTTGCTGGTCCTCACCTTCCCTTGCCAGCACTTTCACACCCAGACAGACACTGCGGATGTACTTTTGCCTTGCCTCCCACCACTCTCAATACACATTCGCAAGCTCACTCTCACTCTTCGCACAGACCAGCTCACAAAGTTAAAACATACAGCCATTTCTCCCACACCAGAGCTCTAAGGGCTTAGAGCTCTTGCTGTTTCTGACCTTCCCTTGCCAGTGCTTTCACAGCCAAACATACACTAAGAATCTCCCCTTGCCTTGCCTCCCACCACTCCCAAGACACATTCGCAAGCTCACTCTCACTCTCGGCACAGACCAGATCACAAAGTTAAAACATACAGCCATTTCTCCCACACCAGAGCTCTAAGGGCTTAGAGCTCTTGCTGTTTCTGACCTTCCCTTGCCAGTGCTTTCACAGCCAAAAATACACTAAGAATCTCCCCTTGCCTTGCCTCCCACCACTCCCAAGACACATTCTCAAGCTCACTCTCACTCTCGGCACAGACCAACTCACAAAGTTAAAACATACAGCCATGTTTCCCTCTTGATATTTCTAAGGACTTAATGCTCTTGCTTGTCCTCACCTTCCCTTGCCAGCACTTTCACACCCAGACAGACACTGCGGATGTAGTTTTGCCTTGCCTCCCAGCACTCTCACTACACATTCGCAAGCTCACTCTCACTCCGCACACACCAGCTCACAAAGTGCAAACATGCAGCCATTTCTACCACACCAGAGCTCTATGGGCTTAGAGCTCTTGCTGTTTCTGACCTTCCCTTGCCAGTGCTTTCACAGCCAAACATATATTAATATTCTCCCCTTGCCTTGCCTCCCACCACTCCCAAGACACATTCTCAAGCTCCCTCTCACTCTCGGCACAGACCAGCTCACAAAGTTAAAACATACAGCCATTTCTCCCACACCAGATCTCTAAGGCCTAAGAGCTCTTGCTGTTTCTGACCTTCCCTTGCCAGTGCTTTCACAGCCAAACATACACTAAGAATCTCCCCTTGCCTTGCCTCCCACCACTCCCAAGACACATTCGCAAGCTCCCTCTCACTCTCGGCACAGACCAGCTCACAAAGTTAAAACATACAGCCATTTCTCCCACACCAGAGCTCTAAGGGCTTAGAGCTCCTGCTTTTTCTGACCTTCCCTTGCCAGTGCTTTCACAGCCAAACATACACTAAGAATCTCCCCTTGCCTTGCCTCCCACCACTCCCAAGACACATTCGCAAGCTCACTCTCACTTGCGGCACAGACCAGCTCACAAAGTTAAAACATACAGCCATGTTTCCCTCTTGATATTTCTAAGGACTTAATGCTCTTGCTGGTCCTCACCTTCCCTTGCCAGCACTTTCACACCCAGACAGACACTGCGGATGTACTTTTGCCTTGCCTCCCAGCACTCTCAATACACATTCGCAAGCTCACTCTCACGCCGCACAGACCAGCTCACAAAGTGCAAACATGCAGCCATTTCTCCCACACCAGAGCTCTAATGCCTAAGAGCTGGTGCTGTATTCAACTGCCCTTCCCACCGCACTCACAGCCAGACACCCCCCTGGCATCTCCCCTTGCCTTGCCTCCCACCACTCCCAAGACAAATTCTCAAGCTCCCTCTCACTCTCGGCACAGACCAGATCACAAAGTTAAAACATACAGCCATTTCTACCACACCAGAGCTCTAAGGGCTTAGAGCTCTTGCTGTTTCTGACCTTCCCTTGCCAGTGCTTTCACAGCCAAACATACACTAAGAATCTCCCCTTGCCTTGCCTCCCACCACTCCCAAGACACATTCGCAAGCTCACTCTCACTCTCGGCACAGACCAGCTCACAAAGTTAAAACATACAGCCATTTCTCCCACACCAGAGCTCTAAGGGCTTAGAGCTCCTGCTGTTTCTGACCTTCCCTTGCCAGTGCTTTCACAGCCAAACATACACTAAGAATCTCCCCTTGCCTTGCCTCCCACCACTCCCAAGACACATTCGCAAGCTCACTCTCACTCTCGGCACAGACCAGCTCACAAAGTTAAAACATACAGCCATTTCTCCCACACCAGAGCTCTAAGGGCTTAGAGCTCCTGCTGTTTCTGACCTTCCCTTGCCAGTGCTTTCACAGCCAAACATACACTAAGAATCTCCCCTTGCCTTGCCTCCCACCACTCCCAAGACACATTCGCAAGCTCACTCTCACTCTCGGCACAGACCAGCTCACAAAGTTAAAACATAGAGCCATTTCTCCCACACCAGAGCTCTAAGGGCTTAGAGCTCCTGCTGTTTCTGACCTTCCCTTGCCAGTGCTTTCACAGCCAAACATACACTAAGAATCTCCCCTTGCCTTGCCTCCCACCACTCCCAAGACACATTCGCAAGCTCACTCTCACTCGCGGCACAGACCAGCTCACAAAGTTAAAACATACAGCCATGTTTCCCTCTTGATATTTCTAAGGGCTTAATGCTCTTGCTGGTCCTCACCTTCCCTTGCCAGCACTTTCACACCCAGACAGACACTGCGGATGTACTTTTGCCTTGCCTCCCAGCACTCTCAATACACATTCGCAAGCTCACTCTCACATTCGCACAGACCAGCTCACAAAGTGCAAACATGCAGCCATTTCTCCCACACCAGAGCTCTAAGGCCTAAGAGCTGGTGCTGTATTCAACTGCCCTTCCCACCGCACTCACAGCCAGACACCCCCCTGGCATCTCCCCTTGCCTTGCCTCCCACCACTCCCAAGACACATTCGCAAGCTCCCTCTCACTCTCGGCACAGACCAGCTCACAAAGTTAAAACATCCAGCCATTTCTCCCACACCAGAGCTCTAAGGGCTTAGAGCTCTTGCTGTTTCTGACCTTCCCTTGCCAGTGCTTTCACAGCCAAACATACACTAAGAATCTCCCCTTGCCTTGCCTCCCACCACTCCCAAGACACATTCTCAAGCTCACTCTCACTCTCGGCACAGACCAGCTCACAAAGTTAAAACATACAGCCATTTCTCCCACACCAGAGCTCTAAGGGCTTAGAGCTCTTGCTGTTTCTGACCTTCCCTTGCCAGTGCTTTCACAGCCAAACATACACTAAGAATCTCCCCTTGCCTTGCCTCCCACCACTCCCAAGACACATTCGCAAGCTCACTCTCACTCTCGGCACAGACCAGCTCACAAAGTTAAAACATACAGCCATTTCTACCACACCAGAGCTCTAAGGGCTTAGAGCTCTTGCTGTTTCTGACCTTCCCTTGCCAGTGCTTTCACAGCCAAACATACACTAAGAATCTCCCCTTGCCTTGCCTCCCACCACTCCCAAGACACATTCGCAAGCTCACTCTCACTCGCGGCACAGACCAGCTCACAAAGTTAAAACATAAAGCCATGTTTCCCTCTTGATATTTCTAAGGACTTAATGCTCTTGCTGGTCCTCACCTTCCCTTGCCAGCACTTTCACACCCAGACAGACACTGCGGATGTACTTTTGCCTTGCCTCCCAGCACTCTCAATACACATTCGCAAGCTCACTCTCACTCTTCGCACAGACCAGCTCACAAAGTGCAAACATGCAGCCATTTCTCCCACACCAGAGCTCTAAGGCCTGAGAGCTGGTGCTGTATTCAACTGCCCTTCCCACCGCACTCACAGCCAGACACCCCCCTGGCATCTCCCCTTGCCTTGCCTCCCACCACTCCCAAGACACATTCGCAAGCTCACTCTCACTCTCGGCACAGACC
>NW_027461325.1:0-49603 GCF_030463565.1 Pelecanus crispus
CCCCGAGCGGGCCTCATACGTCGCGGCATAGGCAGCACAGGTGAGACCGCAGCCCCAGGCTCTGTGGTGCCGTGGAAGCGGCGGCAGTGGGCGCCGAGGGCTGGCCACAGCTTTCGCGGCTGGCCCCTTTGGCGTGGGAGAAATCCCCGGACGTTCGCAAGCCCCGTGCCGGCTTCGGGCAAAAAACGCCCCCGAGCGGGCCTCATACGTCGCGGCATAGGCAGCACAGGTGAGACCGCAGCCCCAGGCTCTGTGGTGCCGTGGAAGCGGCGGCAGTGGGCGCCGAGGGCTGGCCACAGCTTTCGGGGCTGGCCCCTTTGGCGTGGGAGAAATCCCCGGACGTTCGCAAGCCCCGTGCCGGCTTCGGGCAAAAAACGCCCCCGAGCGGGCCTCATACGTCGCGGCATAGGCAGCACAGGTGAGACCGCAGCCCCAGGCTCTGTGGTGCCGTGGAAGCGGCGGCAGTGGGCGCCGAGGGCTGGCCACAGCTTTCGGGGCTGGCCCCTTTGGCGTGGGAGAAATCCCCGGACGTTCGCAAGCCCCGTGCCGGCTTCGGGCAAAAAACACCCCCGAGCGGGCCTCATATGTCGCGGCATAGGCAGCACAGGTGAGCCCGCAGCCCCAGGCTCTGTGGTGCCGTGGAAGCGGCGGCAGTGGGCGCCGAGGGCTGGCCACAGCTTTCGGGGCTGGCCCCTTTGGCGTGGGAGAAATCCCCGGACGTTCGCAAGCCCCGTGCCGGCTTCGGGCAAAAAACGCCCCCGAGCGGGCCTCATACGTCGCGGCATAGGCAGCACAGGTGAGACCGCAGCCCCAGGCTCTGTGGTGCCGTGGAAGCGGCGGCAGTGGGCGCCGAGGGCTGGCCACAGCTTTCGGGGATGGCCCCTTTGGCGTGGGAGAAATCCCCGGACGTTCGCAAGCCCCGTGCCGGCATCGGGCAAAAAACGCCGCCGAGCGGGCCTCATACGTCGCGGCATAGGCAGCACAGGTGAGACCGCAGCCCCAGGCTCTGTGGTGCCGTGGAAGCGGCGGCAGTGGGCGCCGAGGGCTGGCCACAGCTTTCGGGGATGGCCCCTTTGGCGTGGGAGAAATCCCCGGACGTTCGCAAGCCCCGTGCCAGCTTCGGGCAAAAAACGCCGCCGAGCGGGCCTCATACGTCGCGGCATAGGCAGCACAGGTGAGACCGCAGCCCCAGGCTCTGTGGTGCCGTGGAAGCGGCGGCAGTGGGCGCCGAGGGCTGGCCACAGCTTTCGGGGCTGGCCCCTTTGGCGTGGGAGAAATCCCCGGACGTTCGCAAGCCCCGTGCCGGCTTCGGGCAAAAAACGCCCCGAGCGGGCCTCATACGTCGCGGCATAGGCAGCACAGGTGAGACCGCAGCCCCAGGCTCTGTGGTGCCGTGGAAGCGGCGGCAGTGGGCGCCGAGGGCTGGCCACAGCTTTCGGGGCTGGCCCCTTTGGCGTGGGAGAAATCCCCGGATGTTCGCAAGCCCCATACCGGCTTCGGGCAAAAAACGCCCCCGAGCGGGCCTCATACGTCGCGGCATAGGCAGCACAGGTGAGCCCGCAGCCCCAGGCTCTGTGGTGCCGTGGAAGCGGCGGCAGTGGCGCCGAGGGCTGGCCACAGCTTTCGGGGCTGGCCCCTTTGGCGTGGGAGAAATCCCTGGACGTTCGCAAGCCCCGTGCCGGCTTCGGGCAAAAAACGCCGCCGAGCGGGCCTCATACGTCGCGGCATAGGCAGCACAGGTGAGCCCGCAGCCCCAGGCTCTGTGGTGCCGTGGAAGCGGCGGCAGTGGGCGCCGAGGGCTGGCCACAGCTTTCGGGGCTGGCCCCTTTGGCGTGGGAGAAATCCCCGGACGTTCGCAAGCCCCGTGCTGGCTTCGGGCAAAAAAACGCCGCCGAGCGGGCCTCATACGTCGCGGCATAGGCAGCACAGGTGAGACCGCAGCCCCAGGCTCTGTGGTGCCGTGGAAGCGGCGGCAGTGGGCGCCGAGGGCTGGCCACAGCTTTCGGGGATGGCCCCTTTGGCGTGGGAGAAATCCCCAGACGTTCGCAAGCCCCGTGCCTGCTTCGGGCAAAAAAACGCCGCCGAGCGGGCCTCATACGTCGCGGCATAGGCAGCACAGGTGAGACCGCAGCCCCAGGCTCTGTGGTGCCGTGGAAGCGGCGGCAGTGGGCGCCGAGGGCTGGCCACAGCTTTCGGGGCTGGCCCCTTTGGCGTGGGAGAAATCCCCGGACGTTCGCAAGCCCCGTGCCGGCTTCGGGCAAAAAACGCCGCCGAGCGGGCCTCATACGTCGCGGCATAGGCAGCACAGGTGAGACCGCAGCCCCAGGCTCTGTGGTGCCGTGGAAGCGGCGGCAGTGGGCGCCGAGGGCTGGCCACAGCTTTCGCGGCTGGCCCCTTTGGCGTGGGAGAAATCCCCGGACGTTCGCAAGCCCCGTGCCGGCTTCGGGCAAAAAACGCCCCCGAGCGGGCCTCATACGTCGCGGCATAGGCAGCACAGGTGAGACCGCAGCCCCAGGCTCTGTGGTGCCGTGGAAGCGGCGGCAGTGGGCGCCGAGGGCTGGCCACAGCTTTCGGGGCTGGCCCCTTTGGCGTGGGAGAAATCCCCGGACGTTCGCAAGCCCCGTGCCGGCTTCGGGCAAAAAACGCCCCCGAGCGGGCCTCATACGTCGCGGCATAGGCAGCACAGGTGAGCCCGCAGCCCCAGGCTCTGTGGTGCCGTGGAAGCGGCGGCAGTGGGCGCCGAGGGCTGGCCACAGCTTTCGGGGCTGGCCCCTTTGGCGTGGGAGAAATCCCCGGACGTTCGCAAGCCCCGTGCCGGCTTCGGGCAAAAAACGCCCCCGAGCGGGCCTCATACGTCGCGGGCATAGGCAGCACAGGTGAGCCCGCAGCCCCAGGCTCTGTGGTGCCGTGGAAGCGGCGGCAGTGGGCGCCGAGGGCTGGCCACAGCTTTCGGGGCTGGCCCCTTTGGCGTGGGGAGAAATCCCCGGACGTTCGCAAGCCCCGTGCCGGCTTCGGGCAAAAAACGCCGCCGAGCGGGCCTCATACGTCGCGGCATAGGCAGCACAGGTGAGACCGCAGCCCCAGGCTCTGTGGTGCCGTGGAAGCGGCGGCAGTGGGCGCCGAGGGCTGGCCACAGCTTTCGGGGCTGGCCCCTTTGCCGTGGGAGAAATCCCCGGACGTTCGCAAGCCCCGTGCCGGCTTCGGGCAAAAAAACTCCCCCGAGCGGGCCTCATACGTCGCGGCATAGGCAGCACAGGTGAGACCGCAGCCCCAGGCTCTGTGGTGCCGTGGAAGCGGCGGCAGTGGGCGCCGAGGGCTGGCCACAGCTTTCGCGGCTGGCCCCTTTGGCGTGGGAGAAATCCCCGGACGTTCGCAAGCCCCGTGCCGGCTTCGGGCAAAAAAACGCCCCCGAGCGGGCCTCATACGTCGCGGCATAGGCAGCACAGGTGAGCCCGCAGCCCCAGGCTCTGTGGTGCCGTGGAAGCGGCGGCAGTGGGCGCCGAGGGCTGGCCACAGCTTTCGGGGCTGGCCCCTTTGGCGTGGGAGAAATCCCCGGACGTTCGCAAGCCCCGTGCCGGCTTCGGGCAAAAAACGCCCCCGAGCGGGCCTCATACGTCGCGGCATAGGCAGCACAGGTGAGACCGCAGCCCCAGGCTCTGTGGTGCCGTGGAAGCGGCGGCAGTGGGCGCCGAGGGCTGGCCACAGCTTTCGGGGCTGGCCCCTTTGGCGTGGGAGAAATCCCCGGACGTTCGCAAGCCCCGTGCCGGCTTCGGGCAAAAAACACCCCCGAGCGGGCCTCATATGTCGCGGCATAGGCAGCACAGGTGAGCCCGCAGCCCCAGGCTCTGTGGTGCCGTGGGAAGCGGCGGCAGTGGGCGCCGAGGGCTGTGGCCACAGCTTTCGGGGCTGGCCCCTTTGGCGTGGGAGAAATCCCCGGACGTTCGCAAGCCCCGTGCCGGCTTCGGGCAAAAAACGCCCCCGAGCGGGCCTCATACGTCGCGGCATAGGCAGCACAGGTGAGACCGCAGCCCCAGGCTCTGTGGTGCCGTGGAAGCGGCGGCAGTGGGCGCCGAGGGCTGGCCACAGCTTTCGGGGATGGCCCCTTTGGCGTGGGAGAAATCCCCGGACGTTCGCAAGCCCCGTGCCGGCATCGGGCAAAAAACGCCCCCGAGCGGGCCTCATACGTCGCGGCATAGGCAGCACAGGTGAGACCGCAGCCCCAGGCTCTGTGGTGCCGTGGAAGCGGCGGCAGTGGGCGCCGAGGGCTGGCCACAGCTTTCGGGGATGGCCCCTTTGGCGTGGGAGAAATCCCCGGACGTTCGCAAGCCCCGTGCCAGCTTCGGGCAAAAAACGCCGCCGAGCGGGCCTCATACGTCGCGGCATAGGCAGCACAGGTGAGACCGCAGCCCCAGGCTCTGTGGTGCCGTGGAAGCGGCGGCAGTGGGCGCCGAGGGCTGGCCACAGCTTTCGGGGCTGGCCCCTTTGGCGTGGGAGAAATCCCCGGACGTTCGCAAGCCCCGTGCCGGCTTCGGGCAAAAAACGCCCCCCGAGCGGGCCTCATACGTCGCGGCATAGGCAGCACAGGTGAGACCGCAGCCCCAGGCTCTGTGGTGCCGTGGAAGCGGCGGCAGTGGGCGCCGAGGGCTGGCCACAGCTTTCGGGGCTGGCCCCTTGGCGTGGGAGAAATCCCCGGATGTTCGCAAGCCCCATACCGGCTTCGGGCAAAAAACGCCCCCGAGCGGGCCTCATACGTCGCGGCATAGGCAGCACAGGTGAGCCCGCAGCCCCAGGCTCTGTGGTGCCGTGGAAGCGGCGGCAGTGGGCGCCGAGGGCTGGCCACAGCTTTCGGGGCTGGCCCCTTTGGCGTGGGAGAAATCCCTGGACGTTCGCAAGCCCCGTGCCGGCTTCGGGCAAAAAACGCCGCCGAGCGGGCCTCATACGTCGCGGCATAGGCAGCACAGGTGAGCCCGCAGCCCCAGGCTCTGTGGTGCCGTGGAAGCGGCGGGCAGTGGGCGCCGAGGGCTGGCCACAGCTTTCGGGGCTGGCCCCTTTGGCGTGGGAGAAATCCCCGGACGTTCGCAAGCCCCGTGCCGGCTTCGGGCAAAAAAACGCCGCCGAGCGGGCCTCATACGTCGCGGCATAGGCAGCACAGGTGAGACCGCAGCCCCAGGCTCTGTGGTGCCGTGGAAGCGGCGGCAGTGGGCGCCGAGGGCTGGCCACAGCTTTCGGGGATGGCCCCTTTGGCGTGGGAGAAATCCCCAGACGTTCGCAAGCCCCGTGCCTGCTTCGGGCAAAAAAACGCCGCCGAGCGGGCCTCATACGTCGCGGCATAGGCAGCACAGGTGAGACCGCAGCCCCAGGCTCTGTGGTGCCGTGGAAGCGGCGGCAGTGGGCGCCGAGGGCTGGCCACAGCTTTCGCGGCTGGCCCCTTTGGCGTGGGGAGAAATCCCCGGACGTTCGCAAGCCCCGTGCCGGCTTCGGGCAAAAAAACGCCCCCGAGCGGGCCTCATACGTCGCGGCATAGGCAGCACAGGTGAGACCGCAGCCCCAGGCTCTGTGCTGCCGTGGAAGCGGCGGCAGTGGGCGCCGAGGGCTGGCCACAGCTTTCGGGGCTGGCCCCTTTGGCGTGGGAGAAATCCCCGGACGTTCGCAAGCCCCGTGCCGGCTTCGGGCAAAAAACGCCGCCGAGCGGGCCTCATACGTCGCGGCATAGGCAGCACAGGTGAGCCCGCAGCCCCAGGCTCTGTGGTGCCGTGGAAGCGGCGGCAGTGGGCGCCGAGGGCTGGCCACAGCTTTCGGGGCTGGCCCCTTTGGCGTGGGAGAAATCCCCGGACGTTCGCAAGCCCCGTGCCGGCTTCGGGCAAAAAACGCCCCCGAGCGGGCCTCATACGTCGCGGCATAGGCAGCACAGGTGAGCCCGCAGCCCCAGGCTCTGTGGTGCCGTGGAAGCGGCGGCAGTGGGCGCCGAGGGCTGGCCACAGCTTTCGGGGCTGGCCCCTTTGGCGTGGGAGAAATCCCCGGACGTTCGCAAGCCCCGTGCCGGCTTCGGGCAAAAAAACGCCCCCGAGCGGGCCTCATACGTCGCGGCATAGGCAGCACAGGTGAGCCCGCAGCCCCAGGCTCTGTGGTGCCGTGGAAGCGGCGGCAGTGGGCGCCGAGGGCTGGCCACAGCTTTCGGGGCTGGCCCCTTTGGCGTGGGAGAAATCCCCGGACGTTCGCAAGCCCCGTGCCGGCTTCGGGCAAAAAACGCCGCCGAGCGGGCCTCATACGTCGCGGCATAGGCAGCACAGGTGAGACCGCAGCCCCAGGCTCTGTGGTGCCGTGGAAGCGGCGGCAGTGGGCGCCGAGGGCTGGCCACAGCTTTCGGGGCTGGCCCCTTTGGCGTGGGGAGAAATCCCCGGACGTTCGCAAGCCCCGTGCCGGCTTCGGGCAAAAAAACGCCCCCGAGCGGGCCTCATACGTCGCGGCATAGGCAGCACAGGTGAGACCGCAGCCCCAGGCTCTGTGGTGCCGTGGAAGCGGCGGCAGTGGGCGCCGAGGGCTGGCCACAGCTTTCGCGGCTGGCCCCTTTGGCGGGGGAGAAATCCCCGGACGTTCGCAAGCCCCGTGCCGGCTTCGGGCAAAAAACGCCCCCGAGCGGGCCTCATACGTCGCGGCATAGGCAGCACAGGTGAGACCGCAGCCCCAGGCTCTGTGGTGCCGTGGAAGCGGCGGCAGTGGGCGCCGAGGGCTGGCCACAGCTTTCGGGGCTGGCCCCTTTGGCGTGGGAGAAATCCCCGGACGTTCGCAAGCCCCGTGCCGGCTTCGGGCAAAAAACGCCCCCGAGCGGGCCTCATACGTCGCGGCATAGGCAGCACAGGTGAGACCGCAGCCCCAGGCTCTGTGCTGCCGTGGAAGCGGCGGGCAGTGGGCGCCGAGGGCTGGCCACAGCTTTCGGGGCTGGCCCCTTTGGCGTGGGAGAAATCCCCGGACGTTCGCAAGCCCCGTGCCGGCTTCGGGCAAAAAACACCCCCGAGCGGGCCTCATATGTCGCGGCATAGGCAGCACAGGTGAGCCCGCAGCCCCAGGCTCTGTGGTGCCGTGGAAGCGGCGGCAGTGGGCGCCGAGGGCTGGCCACAGCTTTCGGGGCTGGCCCCTTTGGCGTGGGAGAAATCCCCGGACGTTCGCAAGCCCCGTGCCGGCTTCGGGCAAAAAACGCCCCCGAGCGGGCCTCATACGTCGCGGCATAGGCAGCACAGGTGAGACCGCAGCCCCAGGCTCTGTGGTGCCGTGGAAGCGGCGGCAGTGGGCGCCGAGGGCTGGCCACAGCTTTCGGGGATGGCCCCTTTGGCGTGGGAGAAATCCCCGGACGTTCGCAAGCCCCGTGCCGGCATCGGGCAAAAAAACGCCGCCGAGCGGGCCTCATACGTCGCGGCATAGGCAGCACAGGTGAGACCGCAGCCCCAGGCTCTGTGGTGCCGTGGAAGCGGCGGCAGTGGGCGCCGAGGGCTGGCCACAGCTTTCGGGGCTGGCCCCTTTGGCGTGGGAGAAATCCCCGGACGTTCGCAAGCCCCGTGCCGGCTTCGGGCAAAAAACGCCGCCGAGCGGGCCTCACACGTCGCGGCACAGGCAGCACAGGTGAGACCGCAGCCCCAGGCTCTGTGGTGCCGTGGAGCGGCGGCAGTGGGCGCCGAGGGCTGGCCACAGCTTTCGGGGATGGCCCCTTTGGCGTGGGAGAAATCCCTGGACGTTCGCAAGCCCCGTGCCGGCTTCGGGCAAAAAACGCCCCCGAGCGGGCCTCATACGTCGCGGCATAGGCAGCACAGGTGAGACCGCAGCCCCAGGCTCTGTGGTGCCGTGGAAGCGGCGGCAGTGGGCGCCGAGGGCTGGCCACAGCTTTCGGGGATGGCCCCTTTGGCGTGGGAGAAATCCCCGGACGTTCGCAAGCCCCGTGCCAGCTTCGGGCAAAAAACGCCGCCGAGCGGGCCTCATACGTCGCGGCATAGGCAGCACAGGTGAGACCGCAGCCCCAGGCTCTGTGGTGCCGTGGAAGCGGCGGCAGTGGGCGCCGAGGGCTGGCCACAGCTTTCGGGGATGGCCCCTTTGGCGTGGGAGAAATCCCCGGACGTTCGCAAGCCCCGTGCCGGCTTCGGGCAAAAAACGCCCCCGAGCGGGCCTCATACGTCGCGGCATAGGCAGCACAGGTGAGACCGCAGCCCCAGGCTCTGTGGTGCCGTGGAAGCGGCGGCAGTGGGCGCCGAGGGCTGGCCACAGCTTTCGGGGCTGGCCCCTTTGCCGTGGAGAAATCCCCGGACGTTCGCAAGCCCCGTGCCGGCTTCGGGCAAAAAACGCCCCCGAGCGGGCCTCATACGTCGCGGCATAGGCAGCACAGGTGAGACCGCAGCCCCAGGCTCTGTGGTGCCGTGGAAGCGGCGGCAGTGGGCGCCGAGGGCTGGCCACAGCTTTCGGGGCTGGCCCCTTTGGCGTGGGAGAAATCCCCGGATGTTCGCAAGCCCCATACCGGCTTCGGGCAAAAAAACGCCCCCGAGCGGGCCTCATACGTCGCGGCATAGGCAGCACAGGTGAGCCCGCAGCCCCAGGCTCTGTGGTGCCGTGGAAGCGGCGGCAGTGGGCGCCGAGGGCTGGCCACAGCTTTCGGGGCTGGCCCCTTTGGCGTGGGAGAAATCCCTGGACGTTCGCAAGCCCCGTGCCGGCTTCGGGCAAAAAAACGCCGCCGAGCGGGCCTCATACGTCGCGGCATAGGCAGCACAGGTGAGCCCGCAGCCCCAGGCTCTGTGGTGCGTGGAAGCGGCGGCAGTGGGCGCCGAGGGCTGGCCACAGCTTTCGGGGCTGGCCCCTTTGGCGTGGGAGAAATCCCCGGACGTTCGCAAGCCCCGTGCCGGCTTCGGGCAAAAAACGCCCCCGAGCGGGCCTCATATGTCGCGGCATAGGCAGCACAGGTGAGACCGCAGCCCCAGGCTCTGTGGTGCCGTGGAAGCGGCGGCAGTGGGCGCCGAGGGCTGGCCACAGCTTTCGGGGATGGCCCCTTTGGCGTGGGAGAAATCCCCAGACGTTCGCAAGCCCCGTGCCGGCTTCGGGCAAAAAACGCCCCCGAGCGGGCCTCATACGTCGCGGCATAGGCAGCACAAGGTGAGCCCGCAGCCCCAGGCTCTGTGGTGCCGTGGAAGCGGCGGCAGTGGGCGCCGAGGGCTGGCCACAGCTTTCGGGGCTGGCCCCTTTGGCGTGGGAGAAATCCCCGGACGTTCGCAAGCCCCGTGCCGGCTTCGGGCAAAAAACGGCCCCCGAGCGGGCCTCATACGTCGCGGCATAGGCAGCACAGGTGAGCCCGCAGCCCCAGGCTCTGTGGTGCCGTGGAAGCGGCGGCAGTGGGCGCCGAGGGCTGGCCACAGCTTTCGGGGCTGGCCCCTTTGGCGTGGGAGAAATCCCCGGACGTTCGCAAGCCCCGTGCCGGCTTCGGGCAAAAAACGCCGCCGAGCGGGCCTCATACGTCGCGGCATAGGCAGCACAGGTGAGACCGCAGCCCCAGGCTCTGTGGTGCCGTGGAAGCGGCGGCAGTGGGGCGCCGAGGGCTGGCCACAGCTTTCGGGGCTGGCCCCTTTGGCGTGGGAGAAATCCCCCGGACGTTCGCAGCCCCGTGCCGGCTTCGGGCAAAAAACGCCCCCGAGCGCGGGCCTCATACGTCGCGGCATAGGCAGCACAGGTGAGACCGCAGCCCCAGGCTCTGTGGTGCCGTGGAAGCGGCGGCAGTGGGCGCCGAGGGCTGGCCACAGCTTTCGCGGCTGGCCCCTTTGGCGTGGGAGAAATCCCCGGACGTTCGCAAGCCCCGTGCCGGCTTCGGGCAAAAAACGCCCCCGAGCGGGCCTCATACGTCGCGGCATAGGCAGCACAGGTGAGACCGCAGCCCCAGGCTCTGTGGTGCCGTGGAAGCGGCGGCAGTGGGCGCCGAGGGCTGGCCACAGCTTTCGGGGCTGGCCCCTTTGGCGTGGGAGAAATCCCCGGACGTTCGCAAGCCCCGTGCCGGCTTCGGGCAAAAAACGCCCCCGAGCGGGCCTCATACGTCGCGGCATAGGCAGCACAGGTGAGACCGCAGCCCCCAGGCTCTGTGCTGCCGTGGAAGCGGCGGCAGTGGGCGCCGAGGGCTGGCCACAGCTTTCGGGGCTGGCCCCTTTGGCGTGGGAGAAATCCCCGGACGTTCGCAAGCCCCGTGCCGGCTTCGGGCAAAAAACACCCCCGAGCGGGCCTCATATGTCGCGGCATAGGCAGCACAGGTGAGCCCGCAGCCCCAGGCTCTGTGGTGCCGTGGAAGCGGCGGCAGTGGGCGCCGAGGGCTGGCCACAGCTTTCGGGGCTGGCCCCTTTGGCGTGGGAGAAATCCCCGGACGTTCGCAAGCCCCGTGCCGGCTTCGGGCAAAAAACGCCCCCGAGCGGGCCTCATACGTCGCGGCATAGGCAGCACAGGTGAGACCGCAGCCCCAGGCTCTGTGGTGCCGTGGAAGCGGCGGCAGTGGGCGCCGAGGGCTGGCCACAGCTTTCGGGGATGGCCCCTTTGGCGTGGGAGAAATCCCCGGACGTTCGCAAGCCCCGTGCCGGCATCGGGCAAAAAACGCCGCCGAGCGGGCCTCATACGTCGCGGCATGCACAGGTGAGACCGCAGCCCCAGGCTCTGTGGTGCCGTGGAAGCGGCGGCAGTGGGCGCCGAGGGCTGGCCACAGCTTTCGGGGCTGGCCCCTTTGGCGTGGGAGAAATCCCCGGACGTTCGCAAGCCCCGTGCCGGCTTCGGGCAAAAAACGCCGCCGAGCGGGCCTCACACGTCGCGGCACAGGCAGCACAGGTGAGACCGCAGCCCCAGGCTCTGTGGTGCCGTGGAAGCGGCGGCAGTGGGCGCCGAGGGCTGGCCACAGCTTTCGGGGATGGCCCCTTTGGCGTGGGAGAAATCCCTGGACGTTCGCAAGCCCCGTGCCGGCTTCGGGCAAAAAACGCCCCCGAGCGGGCCTCATACGTCGCGGCATAGGCAGCACAGGTGAGACCGCAGCCCCAGGCTCTGTGGTGCCGTGGAAGCGGCGGCAGTGGGCGCCGAGGGCTGGCCACAGCTTTCGGGGATGGCCCCTTTGGCGTGGGAGAAATCCCCGGACGTTCGCAAGCCCCGTGCCAGCTTCGGGCAAAAAACGCCGCCGAGCGGGCCTCATACGTCGCGGCATAGGCAGCACAGGTGAGACCGCAGCCCCAGGCTCTGTGGTGCCGTGGAAGCGGCGGCAGTGGGCGCCGAGGGCTGGCCACAGCTTTCGGGGATGGCCCCTTTGGCGTGGGAGAAATCCCCGGACGTTCGCAAGCCCCGTGCCGGCTTCGGGCAAAAAACGCCCCCGAGCGGGCCTCATACGTCGCGGCATAGGCAGCACAGGTGAGACCGCAGCCCCAGGCTCTGTGGTGCCGTGGAAGCGGCGGCAGTGGGGCGCCGAGGGCTGGCCACAGCTTTCGGGGCTGGCCCCTTTGCCGTGGGAGAAATCCCCGGACGTTCGCAAGCCCCGTGCCGGCTTCGGGCAAAAAACGCCCCCGAGCGGGCCTCATACGTCGCGGCATAGGCAGCACAGGTGAGACCGCAGCCCCAGGCTCTGTGGTGCCGTGGAAGCGGCGGCAGTGGGCGCCGAGGGCTGGCCACAGCTTTCGGGGATGGCCCCTTTGGCGTGGGAGAAATCCCCAGACGTTCGCAAGCCCCGTGCCGACTTCGGGCAAAAAAACGCCGCCGAGCGGGCCTCATAACGTCGCGGCATAGGCAGCACAGGTGAGACCGCAGCCCCAGGCTCTGTGGTGCCGTGGAAGCGGCGGCAGTGGGCGCCGAGGGCTGGCCACAGCTTTCGGGGCTGGCCCCTTTGGCGTGGGAGAAATCCCTGGACGTTCGCAAGCCCCGTGCCGGCTTCGGGCAAAAAACGCCGCCGAGCGGGCCTCATACGTCGCGGCATAGGCAGCACAGGTGAGCCCGCAGCCCCAGGCTCTGTGGTGCCGTGGAAGCGGCGGCAGTGGGCGCCGAGGGCTGGCCACAGCTTTCGGGGCTGGCCCCTTTGGCGTGGGAGAAATCCCCGGACGTTCGCAAGCCCCGTGCCGGCTTCGGGCAAAAAACGCCCCCGAGCGGGCCTCATATGTCGCGGCATAGGCAGCACAGGTGAGACCGCAGCCCCAGGCTCTGTGGTGCCGTGGAAGCGGCGGCAGTGGGCGCCGAGGGCTGGCCACAGCTTTCGGGGCTGGCCCCTTTGGCGTGGGAGAAATCCCCAGACGTTCGCAAGCCCCGTGCCGGCTTCGGGCAAAAAAACGCCCCCGAGCGGGCCTCATACGTCGCGGCATAGGCAGCACAGGTGAGCCCGCAGCCCCAGGCTCTGTGGTGCCGTGGAAGCGGCGGCAGTGGGCGCCGAGGGCTGGCCACAGCTTTCGGGGCTGGCCCCTTTGGCGTGGGAGAAATCCCCGGACGTTCGCAAGCCCGTGCCGGCTTCGGGCAAAAAACGCCCCCGAGCGGGCCTCATACGTCGCGGCATAGGCAGCACAGGTGAGCCCGCAGCCCCAGGCTCTGTGGTGCCGTGGAAGCGGCGGCAGTGGGCGCCGAGGGCTGGCCACAGCTTTCGGGGCTGGCCCCTTTGGCGTGGGAGAAATCCCCGGACGTTCGCAAGCCCCGTGCCGGCTTCGGGCAAAAAAACGCCGCCGAGCGGGCCTCATACGTCGCGGCATAGGCAGCACAGGTGAGACCGCAGCCCCAGGCTCTGTGGTGCCGTGGAAGCGGCGGCAGTGGGCGCCGAGGGCTGGCCACAGCTTTCGGGGCTGGCCCCTTTGGCGTGGGAGAAATCCCCGGACGTTCGCAAGCCCCGTGCCGGCTTCGGGCAAAAAACGCCCCCGAGCGGGCCTCATACGTCGCGGCATAGGCAGCACAGGTGAGACCGCAGCCCCAGGCTCTGTGGTGCCGTGGAAGCGGCGGCAGTGGGGCGCCGAGGGCTGGCCACAGCTTTCGCGGCTGGCCCCCTTTGGCGTGGGAGAAATCCCCGACGTTCGCAAGCCCCGTGCCGGCTTCGGGCAAAAAACGCCGCCGAGCGGGCCTCATACGTCGCGGCATAGGCAGCACAGGTGAGCCCGCAGCCCCAGGCTCTGTGGTGCCGTGGAAGCGGCGGCAGTGGGCGCCGAGGGCTGGCCACAGCTTTCGGGGCTGGCCCCTTTGGCGTGGGAGAAATCCCCGGACGTTCGCAAGCCCCGTGCCGGCTTCGGGCAAAAAACGCCGCCGAGCGGGCCTCATACGTCGCGGCATAGGCAGCACAGGTGAGACCGCAGCCCCAGGCTCTGTGGTGCCGTGGAAGCGGCGGCAGTGGGCGCCGAGGGCTGGCCACAGCTTTCGGGGATGGCCCCTTTGGCGTGGGAGAAATCCCCGGACGTTCGCAAGGCCCCTTACGGCTTCGGGCAAAAAACGCCCCCGAGCGGGCCTCATACGTCACGGCATAGGCAGCACAGGTGAGCCCGCAGCCCCAGGCTCTGTGGTGCCGTGGAAGCGGCGGCAGTGGGCGCCGAGGGCTGGCCACAGCTTTCGGGGCTGGCCCCTTTGGCGTGGGAGAAATCCCCGGACGTTCGCAAGCCCCGTGCCGGCTTCGGGCAAAAAACGCCCCCGAGCGGGCCTCATAGGTCGCGGCATAGGCAGCACAGGTGAGACCGCAGCCCCAGGCTCTGTGGTGCCGTGGAAGCGGCGGCAGTGGGCGCCGAGGGCTGGCCACAGCTTTCGGGGCTGGCCCCTTTGGCGTGGGAGAAATCCCCGGACGTTCGCAAGCCCCGTGCCGGCTTCGGGCAAAAAACGCCCCCGAGCGGGCCTCATAGGTCGCGGCATAGGCAGCACAGGTGAGACCGCAGCCCCAGGCTCTGTGGTGCCGTGGAAGCGGCGGCAGTGGGCGCCGAGGGCTGGCCACAGCTTTCGGGGCTGGCCCCTTTGGCGTGGGAGAAATCCCCGGACGTTCGCAAGCCCCGTGCCGGCTTCGGGCAAAAAACGCCCCCGAGCGGGCCTCATACGTCGCGGCATAGGCAGCACAGGTGAGACCGCAGCCCCAGGCTCTGTGGTGCCGTGGAAGCGGCGGCAGTGGGCGCCGAGGGCTGGCCACAGCTTTCGGGGCTGGCCCCTTTGGCGTGGGAGAAATCCCCGGACGTTCGCAAGCCCCGTGCCGGCTTCGGGCAAAAAACGCCCCCGAGCGGGCCTCATACGTCGCGGCATAGGCAGCACAGGTGAGACCGCAGCCCCAGGCTCTGTGGTGCCGTGGAAGCGGCGGCAGTGGGCGCCGAGGGCTGGCCACAGCTTTCGGGGCTGGCCCCTTTGGCGTGGGAGAAATCCCCGGACGTTCGCAAGCCCCGTGCCGGCTTCGGGCAAAAAACGCCCCCGAGCGGGCCTCATACGTCGCGGCATAGGCAGCACAGGTGAGACCGCAGCCCCAGGCTCTGTGGTGCCGTGGAAGCGGCGGCAGTGGGCGCCGAGGGCTGGCCACAGCTTTCGGGGCAGGCCCCTTTGGCGTGGGAGAAATCCCCGGACGTTCGCAAGCCCCGTGCCGGCTTCGGGCAAAAAACGCCGCCGAGCGGGCCTCACACGTCGCGGCATAGGCAGCACAGGTGAGACCGCAGCCCCAGGCTCTGTGGTGCCGTGGAAGCGGCGGCAGTGGGCGCCGAGGGCTGGCCACAGCTTTCGGGGCTGGCCCCTTTGCCGTGGGAGAAATCCCCAGACGTTCGCAAGCCCCGTGCCGGCTTCGGGCAAAAAACGCCGCCGAGCGGGCCTCATACGTCGCGGCATAGGCAGCACAGGTGAGACCGCAGCCCCAGGCTCTGTGGTGCCGTGGAAGCGGCGGCAGTGGGCGCCGAGGGCTGGCCACAGCTTTCGCGGCTGGCCCCTTTGGCGTGGGAGAAATCCCCGGATGTTCGCAAGCCCCGTGCCGGCTTCGGGCAAAAAATGCCGCCGAGCGGGCCTCATACGTCGCGGCATAGGCAGCACAGGTGAACCCGCAGCCCCAGGCTCTGTGGTGCCGTGGAAGCGGCGGCAGTGGGCGCCGAGGGCTGGCCACAGCTTTCGGGGCTGGCCCCTTTGGCGTGGGAGAAATCCCCGGACGTTCGCAAGCCCCGTGCCGGCTTCGGGCAAAAAACGCCCCCGAGCGGGCCTCATACGTCGCGGCATAGGCAGCACAGGTGAGCCCGCAGCCCCAGGCTCTGTGGTGCCGTGGAAGCGGCGGCAGTGGGCGCCGAGGGCTGGCCACAGCTTTCGGGGCTGGCCCCTTTGGCGTGGGAGAAATCCCCGGACGTTCGCAAGCCCCGTGCCGGCTTCGGGCAAAAAACGCCCCCGAGCGGGCCTCATACGTCGCGGCATAGGCAGCACAGGTGAGCCCGCAGCCCCAGGCTCTGTGGTGCCGTGGAAGCGGCGGCAGTGGGCGCCGAGGGCTGGCCACAGCTTTCGGGGCTGGCCCCTTTGGCGTGGGAGAAATCCCCGGACGTTCGCAAGCCCCGTGCCGGCTTCGGGCAAAAAACGCCGCCGAGCGGGCCTCATACGTCGCGGCATAGGCAGCACAGGTGAGACCGCAGCCCCAGGCTCTGTGGTGCCGTGGAAGCGGCGGCAGTGGGCGCCGAGGGCTGGCCACAGCTTTCGGGGATGGCCCCTTTGGCGTGGGAGAAATCCCCGGACGTTCGCAAGGCCCCTTACGGCTTCGGGCAAAAAACGCCCCCGAGCGGGCCTCATACGTCACGGCATAGGCAGCACAGGTGAGCCCGCAGCCCCAGGCTCTGTGGTGCCGTGGAAGCGGCGGCAGTGGGCGCCGAGGGCTGGCCACAGCTTTCGGGGCTGGCCCCTTTGGCGTGGGAGAAATCCCCGGACGTTCGCAAGCCCCGTGCCGGCTTCGGGCAAAAAACGCCCCCGAGCGGGCCTCATAGGTCGCGGCATAGGCAGCACAGGTGAGACCGCAGCCCCAGGCTCTGTGGTGCCGTGGAAGCGGCGGCAGTGGGCGCCGAGGGCTGGCCACAGCTTTCGGGGCTGGCCCCTTTGGCGTGGGAGAAATCCCCGGACGTTCGCAAGCCCCGTGCCGGCTTCGGGCAAAAAACGCCCCCGAGCGGGCCTCATAGGTCGCGGCATAGGCAGCACAGGTGAGACCGCAGCCCCAGGCTCTGTGGTGCCGTGGAAGCGGCGGCAGTGGGCGCCGAGGGCTGGCCACAGCTTTCGGGGCTGGCCCCTTTGGCGTGGGAGAAATCCCCGGACGTTCGCAAGCCCCGTGCCGGCTTCGGGCAAAAAAACGCCCCCGAGCGGGCCTCATACGTCGCGGCATAGGCAGCACAGGTGAGACCGCAGCCCCAGGCTCTGTGGTGCCGTGGAAGCGGCGGCAGTGGGCGCCGAGGGCTGGCCACAGCTTTCGGGGCTGGCCCCTTTGGCGTGGGAGAAATCCCCGGACGTTCGCAAGCCCCGTGCCGGCTTCGGGCAAAAAACGCCCCCGAGCGGGCCTCATACGTCGCGGCATAGGCAGCACAGGTGAGACCGCAGCCCCAGGCTCTGTGGTGCCGTGGAAGCGGCGGCAGTGGGCGCCGAGGGCTGGCCACAGCTTTCGGGGCTGGCCCCTTTGGCGTGGGAGAAATCCCCGGACGTTCGCAAGCCCCGTGCCGGCTTCGGGCAAAAAACGCCCCCGAGCGGGCCTCATACGTCGCGGCATAGGCAGCACAGGTGAGACCGCAGCCCCAGGCTCTGTGGTGCCGTGGAAGCGGCGGCAGTGGGCGCCGAGGGCTGGCCACAGCTTTCGGGGCAGGCCCCTTTGGCGTGGGAGAAATCCCCGGACGTTCGCAAGCCCCGTGCCGGCTTCGGGCAAAAAACGCCGCCGAGCGGGCCTCACACGTCGCGGCATAGGCAGCACAGGTGAGACCGCAGCCCCAGGCTCTGTGGTGCCGTGGAAGCGGCGGCAGTGGGCGCCGAGGGCTGGCCACAGCTTTCGGGGCTGGCCCCTTTGGCGTGGGAGAAATCCCCGGACGTTCGCAAGCCCCGTGCCGGCTTCGGGCAAAAAACGCCCCCGAGCGGGCCTCATACGTCGCGGCATAGGCAGCACAGGTGAGACCGCAGCCCCAGGCTCTGTGGTGCCGTGGAAGCGGCGGCAGTGGGCGCCGAGGGCTGGCCACAGCTTTCGGGGATGGCCCCTTTGGCGTGGGAGAAATCCCCAGACGTTCGCAAGCCCCGTGCCGACTTCGGGCAAAAAACGCCGCCGAGCGGGCCTCATACGTCGCGGCATAGGCAGCACAGGTGAGACCGCAGCCCCAGGCTCTGTGGTGCCGTGGAAGCGGCGGCAGTGGGCGCCGAGGGCTGGCCACAGCTTTCGGGGCTGGCCCCTTTGGCGTGGGAGAAATCCCCGGATGTTCGCAAGCCCCGTGCCGGCTTCGGGCAAAAAACGCCGCCGAGCGGGCCTCATACGTCGCGGCATAGGCAGCACAGGTGAACCCGCAGCCCCAGGCTCTGTGGTGCCGTGGAAGCGGCGGCAGTGGGCGCCGAGGGCTGGCCACAGCTTTCGGGGCTGGCCCCTTTGGCGTGGGAGAAATCCCCGGACGTTCGCAAGCCCCGTGCCGGCTTCGGGCAAAAAACGCCCCCGAGCGGGCCTCATACGTCGCGGCATAGGCAGCACAGGTGAGCCCGCAGCCCCAGGCTCTGTGGTGCCGTGGAAGCGGCGGCAGTGGGCGCCGAGGGCTGGCCACAGCTTTCGGGGCTGGCCCCTTTGGCGTGGGAGAAATCCCCGGACGTTCGCAAGCCCCGTGCCGGCTTCGGGCAAAAAACGCCGCCGAGCGGGCCTCATACGTCGCGGCATAGGCAGCACAGGTGAGACCGCAGCCCCAGGCTCTGTGGTGCCGTGGAAGCGGCGGCAGTGGGCGCCGAGGGCTGGCCACAGCTTTCGGGGATGGCCCCTTTGGCGTGGGAGAAATCCCCGGACGTTCGCAAGCCCCGTGCCGGCTTCGGGCAAAAAACGCCCCCGAGCGGGCCTCATACGTCACGGCATAGGCAGCACAGGTGAGCCCGCAGCCCCAGGCTCTGTGGTGCCGTGGAAGCGGCGGCAGTGGGCGCCGAGGGCTGGCCACAGCTTTCGGGGATGGCCCCTTTGGCGTGGGAGAAATCCCCGGACGTTCGCAAGCCCCGTGCCGGCTTCGGGCAAAAAACGCCCCCGAGCGGGCCTCATAGGTCGCGGCATAGGCAGCACAGGTGAGACCGCAGCCCCAGGCTCTGTGGTGCCGTGGAAGCGGCGGCAGTGGGCGCCGAGGGCTGGCCACAGCTTTCGGGGCTGGCCCCTTTGGCGTGGGAGAAATCCCCGGACGTTCGCAAGCCCCGTGCCGGCTTCGGGCAAAAAACGCCCCCGAGCGGGCCTCATAGGTCGCGGCATAGGCAGCACAGGTGAGCCCGCAGCCCCAGGCTCTGTGGTGCCGTGGAAGCGGCGGCAGTGGGCGCCGAGGGCTGGCCACAGCTTTCGGGGCTGGCCCCTTTGGCGTGGGAGAAATCCCCGGACGTTCGCAAGCCCCGTGCCGGCTTCGGGCAAAAAACGCCCCCGAGCGGGCCTCATACGTCGCGGCATAGGCAGCACAGGTGAGACCGCAGCCCCAGGCTCTGTGGTGCCGTGGAAGCGGCGGCAGTGGGCGCCGAGGGCTGGCCACAGCTTTCGGGGCTGGCCCCTTTGGCGTGGGAGAAATCCCCGGACGTTCGCAAGCCCCGTGCCGGCTTCGGGCAAAAAACGCCCCCGAGCGGGCCTCATACGTCGCGGCATAGGCAGCACAGGTGAGACCGCAGCCCCAGGCTCTGTGGTGCCGTGGAAGCGGCGGCAGTGGGCGCCGAGGGCTGGCCACAGCTTTCGGGGCTGGCCCCTTTGGCGTGGGAGAAATCCCCGGACGTTCGCAAGCCCCGTGCCGGCTTCGGGCAAAAAACGCCCCCGAGCGGGCCTCATACGTCGCGGCATAGGCAGCACAGGTGAGACCGCAGCCCCAGGCTCTGTGGTGCCGTGGAAGCGGCGGCAGTGGGCGCCGAGGGCTGGCCACAGCTTTCGGGGCTGGCCCCTTTGGCGTGGGAGAAATCCCCGGACGTTCGCAAGCCCCGTGCCGGCTTCGGGCAAAAAATGCCGCCGAGCGGGCCTCACACGTCGCGGCATAGGCAGCACAGGTGAGACCGCAGCCCCAGGCTCTGTGGTGCCGTGGAAGCGGCGGCAGTGGGCGCCGAGGGCTGGCCACAGCTTTCGGGGCTGGCCCCTTTGGCGTGGGAGAAATCCCCGGACGTTCGCAAGCCCCGTGCCGGCTTCGGGCAAAAAACGCCCCCGAGCGGGCCTCATAGGTCGCGGCATAGGCAGCACAGGTGAGACCGCAGCCCCAGGCTCTGTGGTGCCGTGGAAGCGGCGGCAGTGGGCGCCGAGGGCTGGCCACAGCTTTCGGGGCTGGCCCCTTTGGCGTGGGAGAAATCCCCGGACGTTCGCAAGCCCCGTGCCGGCTTCGGGCAAAAAACACCCCCGAGCGGGCCTCATATGTCGCGGCATAGGCAGCACAGGTGAGCCCGCAGCCCCAGGCTCTGTGGTGCCGTGGAAGCGGCGGCAGTGGGCGCCGAGGGCTGGCCACAGCTTTCGGGGCTGGCCCCTTTGGCGTGGGAGAAATCCCCGGACGTTCGCAAGCCCCGTGCCGGCTTCGGGCAAAAAAACGCCCCCGAGCGGGCCTCATACGTCGCGGCATAGGCAGCACAGGTGAGACCGCAGCCCCAGGCTCTGTGGTGCCGTGGAAGCGGCGGCAGTGGGCGCCGAGGGCTGGCCACAGCTTTCGGGGATGGCCCCTTTGGCGTGGGAGAAATCCCCGGACGTTCGCAAGCCCCGTGCCGGCATCGGGCAAAAAACGCCGCCGAGCGGGCCTCATACGTCGCGGCATAGGCAGCACAGGTGAGACCGCAGCCCCAGGCTCTGTGGTGCCGTGGAAGCGGCGGCAGTGGGCGCCGAGGGCTGGCCACAGCTTTCGGGGCTGGCCCCTTTGGCGTGGGAGAAATCCCCGGACGTTCGCAAGCCCCGTGCCGGCTTCGGGCAAAAAACGCCGCCGAGCGGGCCTCACACGTCGCGGCATAGGCAGCACAGGTGAGACCGCAGCCCCAGGCTCTGTGGTGCCGTGGAAGCGGCGGCAGTGGGCGCCGAGGGCTGGCCACAGCTTTCGGGGCTGGCCCCTTTGCCGTGGGAGAAATCCCCGGACGTTCGCAAGCCCCGTGCCGGCTTCGGGCAAAAAACGCCCCCGAGCGGGCCTCATACGTCGCGGCATAGGCAGCACAGGTGAGACCGCAGCCCCAGGCTCTGTGGTGCCGTGGAAGCGGCGGCAGTGGGCGCCGAGGGCTGGCCACAGCTTTCGGGGCTGGCCCCTTTGGCGTGGGAGAAATCCCCGGATGTTCGCAAGCCCCATACCGGCTTCGGGCAAAAAACGCCCCCGAGCGGGCCTCATACGTCGCGGCATAGGCAGCACAGGTGAGCCCGCAGCCCCAGGCTCTGTGGTGCCGTGGAAGCGGCGGCAGTGGGCGCCGAGGGCTGGCCACAGCTTTCGGGGCTGGCCCCTTTGGCGTGGGAGAAATCCCCGGACGTTCGCAAGCCCCGTGCCGGCTTCGGGCAAAAAAACGCCGCCGAGCGGGCCTCATACGTCGCGGCATAGGCAGCACAGGTGAGCCCGCAGCCCCAGGCTCTGTGGTGCCGTGGAAGCGGCGGCAGTGGGCGCCGAGGGCTGGCCACAGCTTTCGGGGATGGCCCCTTTGGCGTGGGAGAAATCCCCAGACGTTCGCAAGCCCCGTGGCCGGCTTCGGGCAAAAAACGCCGCCGAGCGGGCCTCATACGTCGCGGCATAGGCAGCACAGGTGAGACCGCAGCCCCAGGCTCTGTGCTGCCGTGGAAGCGGCGGCAGTGGGCGCCGAGGGCTGGCCACAGCTTTCGGGGCTGGCCCCTTTGGCGTGGGAGAAATCCCCGGATGTTCGCAAGCCCCGTGCCTGCTTCGGGCAAAAAACGCCGCCGAGCGGGCCTCATACGTCGCGGCATAGGCAGCACAGGTGAACCCGCAGCCCCAGGCTCTGTGGTGCCGTGGAAGCGGCGGCAGTGGGCGCCGAGGGCTGGCCACAGCTTTCGGGGCTGGCCCCTTTGGCGTGGGAGAAATCCCCGGACGTTCGCAAGCCCCGTGCCGGCTTCGGGCAAAAAACGCCGCCGAGCGGGCCTCATACGTCGCGGCATAGGCAGCACAGGTGAGCCCGCAGCCCCAGGCTCTGTGGTGCCGTGGAAGCGGCGGCAGTGGGCGCCGAGGGCTGGCCACAGCTTTCGGGGCTGGCCCCTTTGGCGTGGGAGAAATCCCCGGACGTTCGCAAGCCCCGTGCCGGCTTCGGGCAAAAAACGCCGCCGAGCGGGCCTCATACGTCGCGGCATAGGCAGCACAGGTGAGACCGCAGCCCCAGGCTCTGTGGTGCCGTGGAAGCGGCGGCAGTGGGCGCCGAGGGCTGGCCACAGCTTTCGGGGATGGCCCCTTTGGCGTGGGAGAAATCCCCGGACGTTCGCAAGGCCCCTTACGGCTTCGGGCAAAAAACGCCCCCGAGCGGGCCTCATACGTCACGGCATAGGCAGCACAGGTGAGCCCGCAGCCCCAGGCTCTGTGGTGCCGTGGAAGCGGCGGCAGTGGGCGCCGAGGGCTGGCCACAGCTTTCGGGGCTGGCCCCTTTGGCGTGGGAGAAACCGGACGTTCGCAAGCCCCGTGCCTGCTTCGGGCAAAAAACGCCCCCGAGCGGGCCTCATAGGTCGCGGCATAGGCAGCACAGGTGAGACCGCAGCCCCAGGCTCTGTGGTGCCGTGGAAGCGGCGGCAGTGGGCGCCGAGGGCTGGCCACAGCTTTCGGGGCTGGCCCCTTTGGCGTGGGAGAAATCCCCGGACGTTCGCAAGCCCCGTGCCGGCTTCGGGCAAAAAACGCCCCCGAGCGGGCCTCATAGGTCGCGGCATAGGCAGCACAGGTGAGACCGCAGCCCCAGGCTCTGTGGTGCCGTGGAAGCGGCGGCAGTGGGCGCCGAGGGCTGGCCACAGCTTTCGGGGCTGGCCCCTTTGGCGTGGGAGAAATCCCCGGACGTTCGCAAGCCCCGTGCCGGCTTCGGGCAAAAAACGCCCCCGAGCGGGCCTCATACGTCGCGGCATAGGCAGCACAGGTGAGACCGCAGCCCCAGGCTCTGTGGTGCCGTGGAAGCGGCGGCAGTGGGCGCCGAGGGCTGGCCACAGCTTTCGGGGCTGGCCCCTTTGGCGTGGGAGAAATCCCCGGACGTTCGCAAGCCCCGTGCCGGCTTCGGGCAAAAAACGCCCCCGAGCGGGCCTCATACGTCGCGGCATAGGCAGCACAGGTGAGACCGCAGCCCCAGGCTCTGTGGTGCCGTGGAAGCGGCGGCAGTGGGCGCCGAGGGCTGGCCACAGCTTTCGGGGCAGGCCCCTTTGGCGTGGGAGAAATCCCCGGACGTTCGCAAGCCCCGTGCCGGCTTCGGGCAAAAAACGCCGCCGAGCGGGCCTCACACGTCGCGGCATAGGCAGCACAGGTGAGACCGCAGCCCCAGGCTCTGTGGTGCCGTGGAAGCGGCGGCAGTGGGCGCCGAGGGCTGGCCACAGCTTTCGGGGCTGGCCCCTTTGCCGTGGGAGAAATCCCCGGACGTTCGCAAGCCCCGTGCCGGCTTCGGGCAAAAAACGCCCCCGAGCGGGCCTCATACGTCGCGGCATAGGCAGCACAGGTGAGACCGCAGCCCCAGGCTCTGTGGTGCCGTGGAAGCGGCGGCAGTGGGCGCCGAGGGCTGGCCACAGCTTTCGGGGATGGCCCCTTTGGCGTGGGAGAAATCCCCAGACGTTCGCAAGCCCCGTGCCGGCTTCGGGCAAAAAACGCCGCCGAGCGGGCCTCATACGTCGCGGCATAGGCAGCACAGGTGAGACCGCAGCCCCAGGCTCTGTGGTGCCGTGGAAGCGGCGGCAGTGGGCGCCGAGGGCTGGCCACAGCTTTCGGGGCTGGCCCCTTTGGCGTGGGAGAAATCCCCGGACGTTCGCAAGCCCCGTGCCGGCTTCGGGCAAAAAAACGCCCCCGAGCGGGCCTCATACGTCGCGGCATAGGCAGCACAGGTGAGCCCGCAGCCCCAGGCTCTGTGGTGCCGTGGAAGCGGCGGCAGTGGGCGCCGAGGGCTGGCCACAGCTTTCGGGGCTGGCCCCTTTGGCGTGGGAGAAATCCCCGGACGTTCGCAAGCCCCGTGCCGGCTTCGGGCAAAAAACGCCCCCGAGCGGGCCTCATACGTCGCGGCATAGGCAGCACAGGTGAGCCCGCAGCCCCAGGCTCTGTGGTGCCGTGGAAGCGGCGGCAGTGGGCGCCGAGGGCTGGCCACAGCTTTCGGGGCTGGCCCCTTTGGCGTGGGAGAAATCCCCGGACGTTCGCAAGCCCCGTGCCGGCTTCGGGCAAAAAACGCCCCCGAGCGGGCCTCATACGTCGCGGCATAGGCAGCACAGGTGAGACCGCAGCCCCAGGCTCTGTGGTGCCGTGGAAGCGGCGGCAGTGGGCGCCGAGGGCTGGCCACAGCTTTCGGGGATGGCCCCTTTGGCGTGGGAGAAATCCCCGGACGTTCGCAAGGCCCCTTACGGCTTCGGGCAAAAAACGCCCCCGAGCGGGCCTCATACGTCACGGCATAGGCAGCACAGGTGAGCCCGCAGCCCCAGGCTCTGTGGTGCCGTGGAAGCGGCGGCAGTGGGCGCCGAGGGCTGGCCACAGCTTTCGGGGCTGGCCCCTTTGGCGTGGGAGAAATCCCCGGACGTTCGCAAGCCCCGTGCCGGCTTCGGGCAAAAAACGCCCCCGAGCGGGCCTCATACGTCGCGGCATAGGCAGCACAGGTGAGACCGCAGCCCCAGGCTCTGTGGTGCCGTGGAAGCGGCGGCAGTGGGCGCCGAGGGCTGGCCACAGCTTTCGGGGCTGGCCCCTTTGGCGTGGGAGAAATCCCCGGACGTTCGCAAGCCCCGTGCCGGCTTCGGGCAAAAAACGCCCCCGAGCGGGCCTCATACGTCGCGGCATAGGCAGCACAGGTGAGACCGCAGCCCCAGGCTCTGTGGTGCCGTGGAAGCGGCGGCAGTGGGCGCCGAGGGCTGGCCACAGCTTTCGGGGCTGGCCCCTTTGGCGTGGGAGAAATCCCCGGACGTTCGCAAGCCCCGTGCCGGCTTCGGGCAAAAAACGCCCCCGAGCGGGCCTCATACGTCGCGGCATAGGCAGCACAGGTGAGACCGCAGCCCCAGGCTCTGTGGTGCCGTGGAAGCGGCGGCAGTGGGCGCCGAGGGCTGGCCACAGCTTTCGGGGCTGGCCCCTTTGGCGTGGGAGAAATCCCCGGACGTTCGCAAGCCCCGTGCCGGCTTCGGGCAAAAAACGCCCCCGAGCGGGCCTCATACGTCGCGGCATAGGCAGCACAGGTGAGACCGCAGCCCCAGGCTCTGTGGTGCCGTGGAAGCGGCGGCAGTGGGCGCCGAGGGCTGGCCACAGCTTTCGGGGCTGGCCCCTTTGGCGTGGGAGAAATCCCCGGACGTTCGCAAGCCCCGTGCCGGCTTCGGGCAAAAAACGCCCCCGAGCGGGCCTCATACGTCGCGGCATAGGCAGCACAGGTGAGACCGCAGCCCCAGGCTCTGTGGTGCCGTGGAAGCGGCGGCAGTGGGCGCCGAGGGCTGGCCACAGCTTTCGGGGCAGGCCCCTTTGGCGTGGGAGAAATCCCCGGACGTTCGCAAGCCCCGTGCCGGCTTCGGGCAAAAAACGCCGCCGAGCGGGCCTCACACGTCGCGGCATAGGCAGCACAGGTGAGACCGCAGCCCCAGGCTCTGTGGTGCCGTGGAAGCGGCGGCAGTGGGCGCCGAGGGCTGGCCACAGCTTTCGGGGCTGGCCCCTTTGGCGTGGGAGAAATCCCCGGACGTTCGCAAGCCCCGTGCCGGCTTCGGGCAAAAAACGCCCCCGAGCGGGCCTCATACGTCGCGGCATAGGCAGCACAGGTGAGACCGCAGCCCCAGGCTCTGTGGTGCCGTGGAAGCGGCGGCAGTGGGCGCCGAGGGCTGGCCACAGCTTTCGGGGATGGCCCCTTTGGCGTGGGAGAAATCCCCAGACGTTCGCAAGCCCCGTGCCGACTTCGGGCAAAAAACGCCGCCGAGCGGGCCTCATACGTCGCGGCATAGGCAGCACAGGTGAGACCGCAGCCCCAGGCTCTGTGGTGCCGTGGAAGCGGCGGCAGTGGGCGCCGAGGGCTGGCCACAGCTTTCGGGGCTGGCCCCTTTGGCGTGGGAGAAATCCCCGGATGTTCGCAAGCCCCGTGCCGGCTTCGGGCAAAAAACGCCGCCGAGCGGGCCTCATACGTCGCGGCATAGGCAGCACAGGTGAACCCGCAGCCCCAGGCTCTGTGGTGCCGTGGAAGCGGCGGCAGTGGGCGCCGAGGGCTGGCCACAGCTTTCGGGGCTGGCCCCTTTGGCGTGGGAGAAATCCCCGGACGTTCGCAAGCCCCGTGCCGGCTTCGGGCAAAAAACGCCCCCGAGCGGGCCTCATACGTCGCGGCATAGGCAGCACAGGTGAGACCGCAGCCCCAGGCTCTGTGGTGCCGTGGAAGCGGCGGCAGTGGGCGCCGAGGGCTGGCCACAGCTTTCGGGGATGGCCCCTTTGGCGTGGGAGAAATCCCCGGACGTTCGCAAGCCCCGTGCCGGCTTCGGGCAAAAAACGCCGCCGAGCGGGCCTCATACGTCGCGGCATAGGCAGCACAGGTGAGACCGCAGCCCCAGGCTCTGTGGTGCCGTGGAAGCGGCGGCAGTGGGCGCCGAGGGCTGGCCACAGCTTTCGGGGATGGCCCCTTTGGCGTGGGAGAAATCCCCGGACGTTCGCAAGCCCCGTGCCGGCTTCGGGCAAAAAACGCCCCCGAGCGGGCCTCATACGTCACGGCATAGGCAGCACAGGTGAGCCCGCAGCCCCAGGCTCTGTGGTGCCGTGGAAGCGGCGGCAGTGGGCGCCGAGGGCTGGCCACAGCTTTCGGGGCTGGCCCCTTTGGCGTGGGAGAAATCCCCGGACGTTCGCAAGCCCCGTGCCGGCTTCGGGCAAAAAACGCCCCCGAGCGGGCCTCATAGGTCGCGGCATAGGCAGCACAGGTGAGACCGCAGCCCCAGGCTCTGTGGTGCCGTGGAAGCGGCGGCAGTGGGCGCCGAGGGCTGGCCACAGCTTTCGGGGCTGGCCCCTTTGGCGTGGGAGAAATCCCCGGACGTTCGCAAGCCCCGTGCCGGCTTCGGGCAAAAAACGCCCCCAAGCGGGCCTCATAGGTCGCGGCATAGGCAGCACAGGTGAGCCCGCAGCCCCAGGCTCTGTGGTGCCGTGGAAGCGGCGGCAGTGGGCGCCGAGGGCTGGCCACAGCTTTCGGGGCTGGCCCCTTTGGCGTGGGAGAAATCCCCGGACGTTCGCAAGCCCCGTGCCGGCTTCGGGCAAAAAACGCCCCCGAGCGGGCCTCATACGTCGCGGCATAGGCAGCACAGGTGAGACCGCAGCCCCAGGCTCTGTGGTGCCGTGGAAGCGGCGGCAGTGGGCGCCGAGGGCTGGCCACAGCTTTCGGGGCTGGCCCCTTTGGCGTGGGAGAAATCCCCGGACGTTCGCAAGCCCCGTGCCGGCTTCGGGCAAAAAAACGCCCCCGAGCGGGCCTCATACGTCGCGGCATAGGCAGCACAGGTGAGACCGCAGCCCCAGGCTCTGTGGTGCCGTGGAAGCGGCGGCAGTGGGCGCCGAGGGCTGGCCACAGCTTTCGGGGCAGGCCCCTTTGGCGTGGGAGAAATCCCCGGACGTTCGCAAGCCCCGTGCCGGCTTCGGGCAAAAAATGCCGCCGAGCGGGCCTCACACGTCGCGGCATAGGCAGCACAGGTGAGACCGCAGCCCCAGGCTCTGTGGTGCCGTGGAAGCGGCGGCAGTGGGCGCCGAGGGCTGGCCACAGCTTTCGGGGCTGGCCCCTTTGGCGTGGGAGAAATCCCCGGACGTTCGCAAGCCCCGTGCCGGCTTCGGGCAAAAAACGCCGGCGAGCGGGCCTCATACGTCGCGGCATAGGCAGCACAGGTGAGCCCGCAGCCCCAGGCTCTGTGGTGCCGTGGAAGCGGCGGCAGTGGGCGCCGAGGGCTGGCCACAGCTTTCGGGGATGGCCCCTTTGGCGTGGGAGAAATCCCCAGACGTTCGCAAGCCCCGTGCCGGCTTCGGGCAAAAAACGCCGCCGAGCGGGCCTCATACGTCGCGGCATAGGCAGCACAGGTGAGACCGCAGCCCCAGGCTCTGTGCTGCCGTGGAAGCGGCGGCAGTGGGCGCCGAGGGCTGGCCACAGCTTTCGGGGCTGGCCCCTTTGGCGTGGGAGAAATCCCCGGATGTTCGCAAGCCCCGTGCCTGCTTCGGGCAAAAAACGCCGCCGAGCGGGCCTCATACGTCGCGGCATAGGCAGCACAGGTGAACCCGCAGCCCCAGGCTCTGTGGTGCCGTGGAAGCGGCGGCAGTGGGCGCCGAGGGCTGGCCACAGCTTTCGGGGCTGGCCCCTTTGGCGTGGGAGAAATCCCCGGACGTTCGCAAGCCCCGTGCCGGCTTCGGGCAAAAAAACGCCGCCGAGCGGGCCTCATACGTCGCGGCATAGGCAGCACAGGTGAGCCCGCAGCCCCAGGCTCTGTGGTGCCGTGGAAGCGGCGGCAGTGGGCGCCGAGGGCTGGCCACAGCTTTCGGGGCTGGCCCCTTTGGCGTGGGAGAAATCCCCGGACGTTCGCAAGCCCCGTGCCGGCTTCGGGCAAAAAACGCCGCCGAGCGGGCCTCATACGTCGCGGCATAGGCAGCACAGGTGAGACCGCAGCCCCAGGCTCTGTGCTGCCGTGGAAGCGGCGGCAGTGGGCGCCGAGGGCTGGCCACAGCTTTCGGGGATGGCCCCTTTGGCGTGGGAGAAATCCCCGGACGTTCGCAAGGCCCCTTACGGCTTCGGGCAAAAAACGCCCCCGAGCGGGCCTCATACGTCACGGCATAGGCAGCACAGGTGAGCCCGCAGCCCCAGGCTCTGTGGTGCCGTGGAAGCGGCGGCAGTGGGCGCCGAGGGCTGGCCACAGCTTTCGGGGCTGGCCCCTTTGGTGTGGGAGAAATCCCCGGACGTTCGCAAGCCCCGTGCCTGCTTCGGGCAAAAAACGCCCCCGAGCGGGCCTCATAGGTCGCGGCATAGGCAGCACAGGTGAGACCGCAGCCCCAGGCTCTGTGGTGCCGTGGAAGCGGCGGCAGTGGGCGCCGAGGGCTGGCCACAGCTTTCGGGGCTGGCCCCTTTGGCGTGGGAGAAATCCCCGGACGTTCGCAAGCCCCGTGCCGGCTTCGGGCAAAAAACGCCCCCGAGCGGGCCTCATAGGTCGCGGCATAGGCAGCACAGGTGAGACCGCAGCCCCAGGCTCTGTGGTGCCGTGGAAGCGGCGGCAGTGGGCGCCGAGGGCTGGCCACAGCTTTCGGGGCTGGCCCCTTTGGCGTGGGAGAAATCCCCGGACGTTCGCAAGCCCCGTGCCGGCTTCGGGCAAAAAACGCCCCCGAGCGGGCCTCATACGTCGCGGCATAGGCAGCACAGGTGAGACCGCAGCCCCAGGCTCTGTGGTGCCGTGGAAGCGGCGGCAGTGGGCGCCGAGGGCTGGCCACAGCTTTCGGGGCTGGCCCCTTTGGCGTGGGAGAAATCCCCGGACGTTCGCAAGCCCCGTGCCGGCTTCGGGCAAAAAACGCCCCCGAGCGGGCCTCATACGTCGCGGCATAGGCAGCACAGGTGAGACCGCAGCCCCAGGCTCTGTGGTGCCGTGGAAGCGGCGGCAGTGGGCGCCGAGGGCTGGCCACAGCTTTCGGGGCTGGCCCCTTTGGCGTGGGAGAAATCCCCGGACGTTCGCAAGCCCCGTGCCGGCTTCGGGCAAAAAACGCCCCCGAGCGGGCCTCATACGTCGCGGCATAGGCAGCACAGGTGAGACCGCAGCCCCAGGCTCTGTGGTGCCGTGGAAGCGGCGGCAGTGGGCGCCGAGGGCTGGCCACAGCTTTCGGGGCAGGCCCCTTTGGCGTGGGAGAAATCCCCGGACGTTCGCAAGCCCCGTGCCGGCTTCGGGCAAAAAACGCCCCCGAGCGGGCCTCATACGTCGCGGCATAGGCAGCACAGGTGAGCCCGCAGCCCCAGGCTCTGTGGTGCCGTGGAAGCGGCGGCAGTGGGCGCCGAGGGCTGGCCACAGCTTTCGGGGCTGGCCCCTTTGGCGTGGGAGAAATCCCCGGACGTTCGCAAGCCCCGTGCCGGCTTCGGGCAAAAAACGCCCCCGAGCGGGCCTCATACGTCGCGGCATAGGCAGCACAGGTGAGACCGCAGCCCCAGGCTCTGTGGTGCCGTGGAAGCGGCGGCAGTGGGCGCCGAGGGCTGGCCACAGCTTTCGGGGCTGGCCCCTTTGGCGTGGGAGAAATCCCCGGACGTTCGCAAGCCCCGTGCCGGCTTCGGGCAAAAAACGCCGCCGAGCGGGCCTCATACGTCGCGGCATAGGCAGCACAGGTGAGCCCGCAGCCCCAGGCTCTGTGGTGCCGTGGAAGCAGCGGCAGTGGGCGCCGAGGGCTGGCCACAGCTTTCGGGGCTGGCCCCTTTGGCGTGGGAGAAATCCCCGGACGTTCGCAAGCCCCGTGCCGGCTTCGGGCAAAAAACGCCGCCGAGCGGGCCTCATACGTCGCGGCATAGGCAGCACAGGTGAGCCCGCAGCCCCAGGCTCTGTGGTGCCGTGGAAGCGGCGGCAGTGGGCGCCGAGGGCTGGCCACAGCTTTCGGGGCTGGCCCCTTTGGCGTGGGAGAAATCCCCGGACGTTCGCAAGCCCCGTGCCGGCTTCGGGCAAAAAACGCCCCCGAGCGGGCCTCATACGTCGCGGCATAGGCAGCACAGGTGAGCCCGCAGCCCCAGGCTCTGTGGTGCCGTGGAAGCGGCGGCAGTGGGCGCCGAGGGCTGGCCACAGCTTTCGGGGCTGGCCCCTTTGGCGTGGGAGAAATCCCCGGACGTTCGCAAGCCCCGTGCCGGCTTCGGGCAAAAAACGCCCCCGAGCGGGCCTCATACGTCGCGGCATAGGCAGCACAGGTGAGCCCGCAGCCCCAGGCTCTGTGGTGCCGTGGAAGCGGCGGCAGTGGGCGCCGAGGGCTGGCCACAGCTTTCGGGGCTGGCCCCTTTGGCGTGGGAGAAATCCCCGGACGTTCGCAAGCCCCGTGCCGGCTTCGGGCAAAAAACGCCCCCGAGCGGGCCTCATACGTCGCGGCATAGGCAGCACAGGTGAGACCGCAGCCCCAGGCTCTGTGGTGCCGTGGAAGCGGCGGCAGTGGGCGCCGAGGGCTGACCACAGCTTTCGGGGCTGGCCCCTTTGGCGTGGGAGAAATCCCCGGACGTTCGCAAGCCCCATACCGGCTTCGGGCAAAAAACGCCGCCGAGCGGGCCTCATACGTCGCGGCATAGGCAGCACAGGTGAGACCGCAGCCCCAGGCTCTGTGGTGCCGTGGAAGCGGCGGCAGTGGGCGCCGAGGGCTGGCCACAGCTTTCGGGGCTGGCCCCTTTGGCGTGGGAGAAATCCCCGGACGTTCGCAAGCCCCGTGCCGGCTTCGGGCAAAAAACGCCGCCGAGCGGGCCTCATACGTCGCGGCATAGGCAGCACAGGTGAGACCGCAGCCCCAGGCTCTGTGGTGCCGTGGAAGCGGCGGCAGTGGGCGCCGAGGGCTGGCCACAGCTTTCGGGGCTGGCCCCTTTGCCGTGGGAGAAATCCCCGGACGTTCGCAAGCCCCGTGCCGGCTTCGGGCAAAAAACGCCCCCGAGCGGGCCTCATACGTCGCGGCATAGGCAGCACAGGTGAGACCGCAGCCCCAGGCTCTGTGGTGCCGTGGAAGCGGCGGCAGTGGGCGCCGAGGGCTGGCCACAGCTTTCGGGGATGGCCCCTTTGGCGTGGGAGAAATCCCCGGACGTTCGCAAGCCCCGTGCCAGCTTCGGGCAAAAAACGCCGCCGAGCGGGCCTCATACGTCGCGGCATAGGCAGCACAGGTGAGACCGCAGCCCCAGGCTCTGTGGTGCCGTGGAAGCGGCGGCAGTGGGCGCCGAGGGCTGGCCACAGCTTTCGGGGCTGGCCCCTTTGGCGTGGGAGAAATCCCCGGACGTTCGCAAGCCCCGTGCCGGCTTCGGGCAAAAAACGCCCCCGAGCGGGCCTCATACGTCGCGGCATAGGCAGCACAGGTGAGCCCGCAGCCCCAGGCTCTGTGGTGCCGTGGAAGCGGCGGCAGTGGGCGCCGAGGGCTGGCCACAGCTTTCGGGGCTGGCCCCTTTGCCGTGGGAGAAATCCCCGGACGTTCGCAAGCCCCGTGCCGGCTTCGGGCAAAAAACGCCCCCGAGCGGGCCTCATACGTCGCGGCATAAGCAGCACAGGTGAGCCCGCAGCCCCAGGCTCTGTGGTGCCGTGGAAGCGGCGGCAGTGGGCGCCGAGGGCTGGCCACAGCTTTCGGGGCTGGCCCCTTTGGCGTGGGAGAAATCCCCGGACGTTCGCAAGCCCCGTGCCGGCTTCGGGCAAAAAACGCCCCCGAGCGGGCCTCATACGTCGCGGCATAGGCAGCACAGGTGAGACCGCAGCCCCAGGCTCTGTGGTGCCGTGGAAGCGGCGGCAGTGGGCGCCGAGGGCTGGCCACAGCTTTCGGGGCTGGCCCCTTTGGCGTGGGAGAAATCCCCGGACGTTCGCAAGCCCCGTGCCGGCTTCGGGCAAAAAACGCCGCCGAGCGGGCCTCATACGTCGCGGCATAGGCAGCACAGGTGAGACCGCAGCCCCAGGCTCTGTGGTGCCGTGGAAGCGGCGGCAGTGGGCGCCGAGGGCTGGCCACAGCTTTCGGGGCTGGCCCCTTTGGCGTGGGAGAAATCCCCGGACGTTCGCAAGCCCCGTGCCGGCTTCGGGCAAAAAAACGCCCCCGAGCGGGCCTCATAGGTCGCGGCATAGGCAGCACAGGTGAGACCGCAGCCCCAGGCTCTGTGGTGCCGTGGAAGCGGCGGCAGTGGGCGCCGAGGGCTGGCCACAGCTTTCGGGGCTGGCCCCTTTGGCGTGGGAGAAATCCCCGGACGTTCGCAAGCCCCGTGCCGGCTTCGGGCAAAAAACGCCCCCGAGCGGGCCTCATACGTCGCGGCATAGGCAGCACAGGTGAGCCCGCAGCCCCAGGCTCTGTGGTGCCGTGGAAGCGGCGGCAGTGGGCGCCGAGGGCTGGCCACAGCTTTCGGGGCTGGCCCCTTTGCCGTGGGAGAAATCCCCGGACGTTCGCAAGCCCCGTGCCGGCTTCGGGCAAAAAACGCCCCCGAGCGGGCCTCATACGTCGCGGCATAGGCAGCACAGGTGAGACCGCAGCCCCAGGCTCTGTGGTGCCGTGGAAGCGGCGGCAGTGGGCGCCGAGGGCTGGCCACAGCTTTCGGGGCTGGCCCCTTTGGCGTGGGAGAAATCCCCGGACGTTCGCAAGCCCCGTGCCGGCTTCGGGCAAAAAACGCCCCCGAGCGGGCCTCATAGGTCGCGGCATAGGCAGCACAGGTGAGACCGCAGCCCCAGGCTCTGTGGTGCCGTGGAAGCGGCGGCAGTGGGCGCCGAGGGCTGGCCACAGCTTTCGGGGCTGGCCCCTTTGGCGTGGGAGAAATCCCCGGACGTTCGCAAGCCCCGTGCCGGCTTCGGGCAAAAAACGCCCCCGAGCGGGCCTCATACGTCGCGGCATAGGCAGCACAGGTGAGACCGCAGCCCCAGGCTCTGTGGTGCCGTGGAAGCGGCGGCAGTGGGCGCCGAGGGCTGGCCACAGCTTTCGGGGCTGGCCCCTTTGGCGTGGGAGAAATCCCCGGATGTTCGCAAGCCCCGTGCCGGCTTCGGGCAAAAAACGCCCCCGAGCGGGCCTCATACGTCGCGGCATAGGCAGCACAGGTGAGACCGCAGCCCCAGGCTCTGTGGTGCCGTGGAAGCGGCGGCAGTGGGCGCCGAGGGCTGGCCACAGCTTTCGGGGCTGGCCCCTTTGGCGTGGGAGAAATCCCCGGACGTTCGCAAGCCCCGTGCCGGCTTCGGGCAAAAAACACCCCCGAGCGGGCCTCATATGTCGCGGCATAGGCAGCACAGGTGAGACCGCAGCCCCAGGCTCTGTGGTGCCGTGGAAGCGGCGGCAGTGGGCGCCGAGGGCTGGCCACAGCTTTCGGGGCTGGCCCCTTTGGCGTGGGAGAAATCCCCGGACGTTCGCAAGCCCCGTGCCGGCTTCGGGCAAAAAACGCCCCCGAGCGGGCCTCATACGTCGCGGCATAGGCAGCACAGGTGAGACCGCAGCCCCAGGCTCTGTGGTGCCGTGGAAGCGGCGGCAGTGGGCGCCGAGGGCTGGCCACAGCTTTCGGGGATGGCCCCTTTGGCGTGGGAGAAATCCCCGGACGTTCGCAAGCCCCGTGCGGCTTCGGGCAAAAAACGCCCCCGAGCGGGACTCATACGTCGCGGCATAGGCAGCACAGGTGAGACCGCAGCCCCAGGCTCTGTGGTGCCGTGGAAGCGGCGGCAGTGGGCGCCGAGGGCTGGCCACAGCTTTCGGGGCTGGCCCCTTTGGCGTGGGAGAAATCCCCGGACGTTCGCAAGCCCCGTGCCGGCTTCGGGCAAAAAACGCCGCCGAGCGGGCCTCATATGTTGCGGCATAGGCAGCACAGGTGAGCCCGCAGCCCCAGGCTCTGTGCTGCCGTGGAAGCGGCGGCAGTGGGCGCCGAGGGCTGGCCACAGCTTTCGGGGCTGGCCCCTTTGGCGAGGGAGAAATCCCCGGACGTTCGCAAGCCCCGTGCCGGCTTCGGGCAAAAAACGCCCCCGAGCGGGCCTCATACATCGCGGCATAGGCAGCACAGGTGAGACCGCAGCCCCAGGCTCTGTGGTGCCGTGGAAGCGGCGGCAGTGGGCGCCGAGGGCTGGCCACAGCTTTCGGGGCTGGCCCCTTTGGCGTGGGAGAAATCCCCGGACGTTCGCAAGCCCCGTGCCGGCTTCGGGCAAAAAACGCCGCCGAGCGGGCCTCATACGTCGCGGCATAGGCAGCACAGGGGAGACCGCAGCCCCAGGCTCTGTGCTGCCGTGGAAGCGGCGGCAGTGGGCGCCGAGGGCTGGCCACAGCTTTCGGGGCTGGCCCCTTTGGCGTGGGAGAAATCCCCGGACGTTCGCAAGCCCCGTGCCGGCTTCGGGCAAAAAACGCCCCCGAGCGGGCCTCATACGTCGCGGCATAGGCAGCACAGGTGAGCCCGCAGCCCCAGGCTCTGTGGTGCCGTGGAAGCGGCGGCAGTGGGCGCCGAGGGCTGGCCACAGCTTTCGGGGCTGGCCCCTTTGCCGTGGGAGAAATCCCCGGACGTTCGCAAGCCCCGTGCCGGCTTCGGGCAAAAAACGCCCCCGAGCGGGCCTCATACGTCGCGGCATATGCAGCACAGGTGAGACCGCAGCCCCAGGCTCTGTGGTGCCGTGGAAGCGGCGGCAGTGGGCGCCGAGGGCTGGCCACAGCTTTCGGGGCTGGCCCCTTTGGCGTGGGAGAAATCCCCGGACGTTCGCAAGCCCCGTGCCGGCTTCGGGCAAAAAACGCCCCCGAGCGGGCCTCATAGGTCGCGGCATAGGCAGCACAGGTGAGACCGCAGCCCCAGGCTCTGTGCTGCCGTGGAAGCGGCGGCAGTGGGCGCCGAGGGCTGGCCACAGCTTTCGGGGCTGGCCCCTTTGCCGTGGGAGAAATCCCCGGACGTTCGCAAGCCCCGTGCCGGCTTCGGGCAAAAAACGCCCCCGAGCGGGCCTCATACGTCGCGGCATAGGCAGCACAGGTGAGCCCGCAGCCCCAGGCTCTGTGGTGCCGTGGAAGCGGCGGCAGTGGGCGCCGAGGGCTGGCCACAGCTTTCGGGGCTGGCCCCTTTGGCGTGGGAGAAATCCCCGGACGTTCGCAAGCCCCGTGCCGGCTTCGGGCAAAAAACGCCCCCGAGCGGGCCTCATACGTCGCGGCATAGGCAGCACAGGTGAGACCGCAGCCCCAGGCTCTGTGGTGCCGTGGAAGCGGCGGCAGTGGGCGCCGAGGGCTGGCCACAGCTTTCGGGGCTGGCCCCTTTGGCGTGGGAGAAATCCCCGGACGTTCGCAAGCCCCATACCGGCTTCGGGCAAAAAACGCCCCCGAGCGGGCCTCATACGTCGCGGCATAGGCAGCACAGGTGAGACCGCAGCCCCAGGCTCTGTGGTGCCGTGGAAGCGGCGGCAGTGGGCGCCGAGGGCTGGCCACAGCTTTCGGGGCTGGCCCCTTTGGCGTGGGAGAAATCCCCGGACGTTCGCAAGCCCCGTGCCGGCTTCGGGCAAAAAACGCCCCCGAGCGGGCCTCATACGTCGCGGCATAGGCAGCACAGGTGAGCCCGCAGCCCCAGGCTCTGTGGTGCCGTGGAAGCGGCGGCAGTGGGCGCCGAGGGCTGGCCACAGCTTTCGGGGCTGGCCCCTTTGGCGTGGGAGAAATCCCCGGACGTTCGCAAGCCCCGTGCCGGCTTCGGGCAAAAAACGCCGCCGAGCGGGCCTCATACGTCGCGGCATAGGCAGCACAGGTGAGACCGCAGCCCCAGGCTCTGTGGTGCCGTGGAAGCGGCGGCAGTGGGCGCCGAGGGCTGGCCACAGCTTTCGGGGCTGGCCCCTTTGGCGTGGGAGAAATCCCCGGACGTTCGCAAGCCCCGTGCCGGCTTCGGGCAAAAAACGCCCCCGAGCGGGCCTCATACGTCGCGGCATAGGCAGCACAGGGGAGACCGCAGCCCCAGGCTCTGTGGTGCCGTGGAAGCGGCGGCAGTGGGCGCCGAGGGCTGGCCACAGCTTTCGGGGCTGGCCCCTTTGCCGTGGGAGAAATCCCCGGACGTTCGCAAGCCCCGTGCCGGCTTCGGGCAAAAAACGCCCCCGAGCGGGCCTCATACGTCGCGGCATAGGCAGCACAGGTGAGCCCGCAGCCCCAGGCTCTGTGGTGCCGTGGAAGCGGCGGCAGTGGGCGCCGAGGGCTGGCCACAGCTTTCGGGGCTGGCCCCTTTGCCGTGGGAGAAATCCCCGGACGTTCGCAAGCCCCGTGCCGGCTTCGGGCAAAAAACGCCCCCGAGCGGGCCTCATACGTCGCGGCATAGGCAGCACAGGTGAGACCGCAGCCCCAGGCTCTGTGGTGCCGTGGAAGCGGCGGCAGTGGGCGCCGAGGGCTGGCCACAGCTTTCGGGGCTGGCCCCTTTGGCGTGGGAGAAATCCCCGGACGTTCGCAAGCCCCATACCGGCTTCGGGCAAAAAACGCCGCCGAGCGGGCCTCATACGTCGCGGCATAGGCAGCACAGGTGAGACCGCAGCCCCAGGCTCTGTGGTGCCGTGGAAGCGGCGGCAGTGGGCGCCGAGGGCTGGCCACAGCTTTTGGGGCTGGCCCCTTTGGCGTGGGAGAAATCCCCGGACGTTCGCAAGCCCCGTGCCGGCTTCGGGCAAAAAACGCCGCCGAGCGGGCCTCATACGTCGCGGCATAGGCAGCACAGGTGAGACCGCAGCCCCAGGCTCTGTGGTGCCGTGGAAGCGGCGGCAGTGGGCGCCGAGGGCTGGCCACAGCTTTCGGGGCTGGCCCCTTTGGCGTGGGAGAAATCCCCGGACGTTCGCAAGCCCCGTGCCGGCTTCGGGCAAAAAACGCCCCCGAGCGGGCCTCATACGTCGCGGCATAGGCAGCACAGGTGAGACCGCAGCCCCAGGCTCTGTGGTGCCGTGGAAGCGGCGGCAGTGGGCGCCGAGGGCTGGCCACAGCTTTCGGGGCTGGCCCCTTTGGCGTGGGAGAAATCCCCGGACGTTCGCAAGCCCCGTGCCGGCTTCGGGCAAAAAACGCCCCCGAGCGGGCCTCATACGTCGCGGCATAGGCAGCACAGGTGAGACCGCAGCCCCAGGCTCTGTGGTGCCGTGGAAGCGGCGGCAGTGGGCGCCGAGGGCTGGCCACAGCTTTCGGGGCTGGCCCCTTTGGCGTGGGAGAAATCCCCGGATGTTCGCAAGCCCCATACCGGCTTCGGGCAAAAAACGCCCCCGAGCGGGCCTCATACGTCGCGGCATAGGCAGCACAGGTGAGACCGCAGCCCCAGGCTCTGTGGTGCCGTGGAAGCGGCGGCAGTGGGCGCCGAGGGCTGGCCACAGCTTTCGGGGCTGGCCCCTTTGCCGTGGGAGAAATCCCCGGACGTTCGCAAGCCCCGTGCCGGCTTCGGGCAAAAAACGCCCCCGAGCGGGCCTCATACGTCGCGGCATAAGCAGCACAGGTGAGCCCGCAGCCCCAGGCTCTGTGGTGCCGTGGAAGCGGCGGCAGTGGGCGCCGAGGGCTGGCCACAGCTTTCGGGGCTGGCCCCTTTGGCGTGGGAGAAATCCCCGGACGTTCGCAAGCCCCGTGCCGGCTTCGGGCAAAAAACGCCCCCGAGCGGGCCTCATACGTCGCGGCATAGGCAGCACAGGTGAGACCGCAGCCCCAGGCTCTGTGGTGCCGTGGAAGCGGCGGCAGTGGGCGCCGAGGGCTGGCCACAGCTTTCGGGGCTGGCCCCTTTGGCGTGGGAGAAATCCCCGGACGTTCGCAAGCCCCGTGCCGGCTTCGGGCAAAAAACGCCGCCGAGCGGGCCTCATACGTCGCGGCATAGGCAGCACAGGTGAGACCGCAGCCCCAGGCTCTGTGGTGCCGTGGAAGCGGCGGCAGTGGGCGCCGAGGGCTGGCCACAGCTTTCGGGGCTGGCCCCTTTGGCGTGGGAGAAATCCCCGGACGTTCGCAAGCCCCGTGCCGGCTTCGGGCAAAAAACGCCCCCGAGCGGGCCTCATAGGTCGCGGCATAGGCAGCACAGGTGAGACCGCAGCCCCAGGCTCTGTGGTGCCGTGGAAGCGGCGGCAGTGGGCGCCGAGGGCTGGCCACAGCTTTCGGGGCTGGCCCCTTTGCCGTGGGAGAAATCCCCGGACGTTCGCAAGCCCCGTGCCGGCTTCGGGCAAAAAACGCCCCCGAGCGGGCCTCATACGTCGCGGCATAGGCAGCACAGGTGAGCCCGCAGCCCCAGGCTCTGTGGTGCCGTGGAAGCGGCGGCAGTGGGCGCCGAGGGCTGGCCACAGCTTTCGGGGCTGGCCCCTTTGGCGTGGGAGAAATCCCCGGACGTTCGCAAGCCCCGTGCCGGCTTCGGGCAAAAAACGCCCCCGAGCGGGCCTCATACGTCGCGGCATAGGCAGCACAGGTGAGACCGCAGCCCCAGGCTCTGTGGTGCCGTGGAAGCGGCGGCAGTGGGCGCCGAGGGCTGGCCACAGCTTTCGGGGCTGGCCCCTTTGGCGTGGGAGAAATCCCCGGACGTTCGCAAGCCCCGTGCCGGCTTCGGGCAAAAAACGCCGCCGAGCGGGCCTCATACGTCGCGGCATAGGCAGCACAGGTGAGACCGCAGCCCCAGGCTCTGTGGTGCCGTGGAAGCGGCGGCAGTGGGCGCCGAGGGCTGGCCACAGCTTTCGGGGCTGGCCCCTTTGGCGTGGGAGAAATCCCCGGACGTTCGCAAGCCCCGTGCCGGCTTCGGGCAAAAAACGCCCCCGAGCGGGCCTCATAGGTCGCGGCATAGGCAGCACAGGTGAGACCGCAGCCCCAGGCTCTGTGGTGCCGTGGAAGCGGCGGCAGTGGGCGCCGAGGGCTGGCCACAGCTTTCGGGGCTGGCCCCTTTGCCGTGGGAGAAATCCCCGGACGTTCGCAAGCCCCGTGCCGGCTTCGGGCAAAAAACGCCCCCGAGCGGGCCTCATACGTCGCGGCATAGGCAGCACAGGTGAGCCCGCAGCCCCAGGCTCTGTGGTGCCGTGGAAGCGGCGGCAGTGGGCGCCGAGGGCTGGCCACAGCTTTCGGGGCTGGCCCCTTTGGCGTGGGAGAAATCCCCGGACGTTCGCAAGCCCGTGCCGGCTTCGGGCAAAAAACGCCCCCGAGCGGGCCTCATACGTCGCGGCATAGGCAGCACAGGTGAGACCGCAGCCCCAGGCTCTGTGGTGCCGTGGAAGCGGCGGCAGTGGGCGCCGAGGGCTGGCCACAGCTTTCGGGGCTGGCCCCTTTGGCGTGGGAGAAATCCCCGGACGTTCGCAAGCCCCGTGCCGGCTTCGGGCAAAAAAACGCCCCCGAGCGGGCCTCATACGTCGCGGCATAGGCAGCACAGGTGAGACCGCAGCCCCAGGCTCTGTGGTGCCGTGGAAGCGGCGGCAGTGGGCGCCGAGGGCTGGCCACAGCTTTCGGGGATGGCCCCTTTGGCGTGGGAGAAATCCCCGGACGTTCGCAAGCCCCGTGCCGGCTTCGGGCAAAAAACGCCCCCGAGCGGGCCTCATACGTCGCGGCATAGGCAGCACAGGTGAGACCGCAGCCCCAGGCTCTGTGGTGCCGTGGAAGCGGCGGCAGTGGGCGCCGAGGGCTGGCCACAGCTTTCGGGGCTGGCCCCTTTGGCGTGGGAGAAATCCCCGGATGTTCGCAAGCCCCGTGCCGGCTTCGGGCAAAAAACGCCCCCGAGCGGGCCTCATACGTCGCGGCATAGGCAGCACAGGTGAGACCGCAGCCCCAGGCTCTGTGGTGCCGTGGAAGCGGCGGCAGTGGGCGCCGAGGGCTGGCCACAGCTTTCGGGGCTGGCCCCTTTGGCGTGGGAGAAATCCCCGGACGTTCGCAAGCCCCGTGCCGGCTTCGGGCAAAAAACACCCCCGAGCGGGCCTCATATGTCGCGGCATAGGCAGCACAGGTGAGACCGCAGCCCCAGGCTCTGTGGTGCCGTGGAAGCGGCGGCAGTGGGCGCCGAGGGCTGGCCACAGCTTTCGGGGCTGGCCCCTTTGGCGTGGGAGAAATCCCCGGACGTTCGCAAGCCCCGTGCCGGCTTCGGGCAAAAAACGCCCCCGAGCGGGCCTCATACGTCGCGGCATAGGCAGCACAGGTGAGACCGCAGCCCCAGGCTCTGTGGTGCCGTGGAAGCGGCGGCAGTGGGCGCCGAGGGCTGGCCACAGCTTTCGGGGATGGCCCCTTTGGCGTGGGAGAAATCCCCGGACGTTCGCAAGCCCGTGCCGGCTTCGGGCAAAAAACGCCCCGAGCGGGACTCATACGTCGCGGCATAGGCAGCACAGGTGAGACCGCAGCCCCAGGCTCTGTGGTGCCGTGGAAGCGGCGGGCAGTGGGCGCCGAGGGCTGGCCACAGCTTTCGGGGCTGGCCCCCTTTGGCGTGGGAGAAATCCCCGGACGTTCGCAAGCCCCGTGCCGGCTTCGGGCAAAAAACGCCGCCGAGCGGGCCTCATATGTTGCGGCATAGGCAGCACAGGTGAGCCCGCAGCCCCAGGCTCTGTGGTGCCGTGGAAGCGGCGGCAGTGGGCGCCGAGGGCTGGCCACAGCTTTCGGGGCTGGCCCCTTTGGCGAGGGAGAAATCCCCGGACGTTCGCAAGCCCCGTGCCGGCTTCGGGCAAAAAACGCCCCCGAGCGGGCCTCATACGGTCGCGGCATAGGCAGCACAGGTGAGACCGCAGCCCCAGGCTCTGTGGTGCCGTGGAAGCGGCGGCAGTGGGCGCCGAGGGCTGGCCACAGCTTTCGGGGCTGGCCCCTTTGGCGTGGGAGAAATCCCCGGACGTTCGCAAGCCCCGTGCCGGCTTCGGGCAAAAAACGCCCCCGAGCGGGCCTCATACGTCGCGGCATAGGCAGCACAGGGTGAGACCGCAGCCCCAGGCTCTGTGCTGCCGTGGAAGCGGCGGCAGTGGGCGCCGAGGGCTGGCCACAGCTTTCGGGGCTGGCCCCTTTGGCGTGGGAGAAATCCCCGGACGTTCGCAAGCCCCGTGCCGGCTTCGGGCAAAAAACGCCCCCGAGCGGGCCTCATACGTCGCGGCATAGGCAGCACAGGTGAGACCGCAGCCCCAGGCTCTGTGGTGCCGTGGAAGCGGCGGCAGTGGGCGCCGAGGGCTGGCCACAGCTTTCGGGGCTGGCCCCTTTGCCGTGGGAGAAATCCCCGGACGTTCGCAAGCCCCGTGCCGGCTTCGGGCAAAAAACGCCCTCCGAGCGGGCCTCATACGTCGCGGCATAGGCAGCACAGGTGAGACCGCAGCCCCAGGCTCTGTGGTGCCGTGGGAAGCGGCGGCAGTGGGCGCCGAGGGCTGGCCACAGCTTTCGGGGCTGGCCCCTTTGGCGTGGGAGAAATCCCCGGACGTTCGCAAGCCCCGTGCCGGCTTCGGGCAAAAAACGCCCCCGAGCGGGCCTCATACGTCGCGGCATAGGCAGCACAGGTGAGACCGCAGCCCCAGGCTCTGTGGTGCCGTGGAAGCGGCGGCAGTGGGCGCCGAGGGCTGGCCACAGCTTTTGGGGCTGGCCCCTTTGGCGTGGGAGAAATCCCCGGACGTTCGCAAGCCCCGTGCCGGCTTCGGGCAAAAAACGCCGCCGAGCGGGCCTCATACGTCGCGGCATAGGCAGCACAGGTGAGACCGCAGCCCCAGGCTCTGTGGTGCCGTGGAAGCGGCGGCAGTGGGCGCCGAGGGCTGGCCACAGCTTTCGGGGCTGGCCCCTTGGCGTGGGAGAAATCCCCGGACGTTCGCAAGCCCCGTGCCGGCTTCGGGCAAAAAACGCCCCCGAGCGGGCCTCATACGTCGCGGCATAGGCAGCACAGGTGAGACCGCAGCCCCAGGCTCTGTGGTGCCGTGGAAGTGGCGGCAGTGGGCGCCGAGGGCTGGCCACAGCTTTCGGGGCTGGCCCCTTTGGCGTGGGAGAAATCCCCGGACGTTCGCAAGCCCCGTGCCGGCTTCGGGCAAAAAACGCCCCCGAGCGGGCCTCATACGTCGCGGCATAGGCAGCACAGGTGAGACCGCAGCCCCAGGCTCTGTGGTGCCGTGGAAGCGGCGGCAGTGGGCGCCGAGGGCTGGCCACAGCTTTCGGGGCTGGCCCCTTTGGCGTGGGAGAAATCCCCGGATGTTCGCAAGCCCCATACCGGCTTCGGGCAAAAAACGCCCCCGAGCGGGCCTCATACGTCGCGGCATAGGCAGCACAGGTGAGCCCGCAGCCCCAGGCTCTGTGGTGCCGTGGAAGCGGCGGCAGTGGGCGCCGAGGGCTGGCCACAGCTTTCGGGGCTGGCCCCTTTGGCCGTGGGAGAAATCCCCGGACGTTCGCAAGCCCCGTGCCGGCTTCGGGCAAAAAAACGCCCCCGAGCGGGCCTCATACGTCGCGGCATAAGCAGCACAGGTGAGCCCGCAGCCCCAGGCTCTGTGGTGCCGTGGAAGCGGCGGCAGTGGGCGCCGAGGGCTGGCCACAGCTTTCGGGGCTGGCCCCTTTGGCGTGGGAGAAATCCCCGGACGTTCGCAAGCCCCGTGCCGGCTTCGGGCAAAAAAACGCCCCCGAGCGGGCCTCATACGTCGCGGCATAGGCAGCACAGGTGAGCCCGCAGCCCCAGGCTCTGTGGTGCCGTGGAAGCGGCGGCAGTGGGCGCCGAGGGCTGGCCACAGCTTTCGGGGCTGGCCCCTTTGGCGTGGGAGAAATCCCCGGACGTTCGCAAGCCCCGTGCCGGCTTCGGGCAAAAAACGCCCCCCGAGCGGGCCTCATACGTCGCGGCATAGGCAGCACAGGTGAGACCGCAGCCCCAGGCTCTGTGGTGCCGTGGAAGCGGCGGCAGTGGGCGCCGAGGGCTGGCCACAGCTTTCGGGGCTGGCCCTTTGGCGTGGGAGAAATCCCCGGACGTTCGCAAGCCCCGTGCCGGCTTCGGGCAAAAAACGCCCCCGAGCGGGCCTCATACGTCGCGGCATAGGCAGCACAGGTGAGACCGCAGCCCCAGGCTCTGTGGTGCCGTGGAAGCGGCGGCAGTGGGCGCCGAGGGCTGGCCACAGCTTTCGGGGCTGGCCCCTTTGGCGTGGGAGAAATCCCCGGACGTTCGCAAGCCCCGTGCCGGCTTCGGGCAAAAAAACGCCGCCGAGCGGGCCTCATACGTCGCGGCATAGGCAGCACAGGTGAGCCCGCAGCCCCAGGCTCTGTGGTGCCGTGGAAGCGGCGGCAGTGGGCGCCGAGGGCTGGCCACAGCTTTCGGGGCTGGCCCCTTTGGCGTGGGAGAAATCCCCGGACGTTCGCAAGCCCCGTGCCGGCTTCGGGCAAAAAACGCCCCCGAGCGGGCCTCATAGTCGCGGCATAGGCAGCACAGGTGAGACCGCAGCCCCAGGCTCTGTGGTGCCGTGGAAGCGGCGGCAGTGGGCGCCGAGGGCTGGCCACAGCTTTCGGGGCTGGCCCCTTTGGCGTGGGAGAAATCCCCGGACGTTCGCAAGCCCCGTGCCGGCTTCGGGCAAAAAACGCTGCCGAGCGGGCCTCATACGTCGCGGCATAGGCAGCACAGGTGAGACCGCAGCCCCAGGCTCTGTGGTGCCGTGGAAGCGGCGGCAGTGGGCGCCGAGGGCTGGCCACAGCTTTCGGGGCTGGCCCCTTTGGCGTGGAGAAATCCCCGGACGTTCGCAAGCCCCGTGCCGGCTTCGGGCAAAAAACGCCCCCGAGCGGGCCTCATAGGTCGCGGCATAGGCAGCACAGGTGAGACCGCAGCCCCAGGCTCTGTGGTGCCGTGGAAGCGGCGGCAGTGGGCGCCGAGGGCTGGCCACAGCTTTCGGGGCTGGCCCCTTTGCCGTGGGAGAAATCCCCGGACGTTCGCAAGCCCCGTGCCGGCTTCGGGCAAAAAACGCCCCCGAGCGGGCCTCATACGTCGCGGCATAGGCAGCACAGGTGAGCCCGCAGCCCCAGGCTCTGTGGTGCCGTGGAAGCGGCGGCAGTGGGCGCCGAGGGCTGGCCACAGCTTTCGGGGCTGGCCCCTTTGGCGTGGGAGAAATCCCCGGACGTTCGCAAGCCCCGTGCCGGCTTCGGGCAAAAAAACGCCCCCGAGCGGGCCTCATACATCGCGGCATAGGCAGCACAGGTGAGCCCGCAGCCCCAGGCTCTGTGGTGCCGTGGAAGCGGGCGGCAGTGGGCGCCGAGGGCTGGCCACAGCTTTCGGGGCTGGCCCCTTTGGCGTGGGAGAAAATCCCCGGACGTTCGCAAGCCCCGTGCCGGCTTCGGGCAAAAAAACGCCGCCGAGCGGGCCTCATACGTCGCGGCATAGGCAGCACAGGTGAGACCGCAGCCCCAGGCTCTGTGGTGCCGTGGAAGCGGCGGCAGTGGGCGCCGAGGGCTGGCCACAGCTTTCGGGGCTGGCCCCTTTGGCGTGGGAGAAATCCCCGGACGTTCGCAAGCCCCGTGCCGGCTTCGGGCAAAAAACGCCCCCGAGCGGGCCTCATACGTCGCGGCATAGGCAGCACAGGTGAGACCGCAGCCCCAGGCTCTGTGGTGCCGTGGAAGCGGCGGCAGTGGGCGCCGAGGGCTGGCCACAGCTTTCGGGGATGGCCCCTTTGGCGTGGGAGAAATCCCCGGATGTTCGCAAGCCCCGTGCCGGCTTCGGGCAAAAAAACGCCCCCGAGCGGGCCTCATACGTCGCGGCATAGGCAGCACAGGTGAAGACCGCAGCCCCAGGCTCTGTGGTGCCGTGGAAGCGGCGGCAGTGGGCGCCGAGGGCTGGCCACAGCTTTCGGGGCTGGCCCCTTTGGCGTGGGAGAAATCCCCGGACGTTCGCAAGCCCCGTGCCGGCTTCGGGCAAAAAACACCCCCGAGGCGGGCCTCATATGTCGCGGCATAGGCAGCACAGGTGAGACCGCAGCCCCAGGCTCTGTGGTGCCGTGGAAGCGGCGGGCAGTGGGCGCCGAGGGCTGGCCACAGCTTTCGGGGCTGGCCCCTTTGGCGTGGGAGAAATCCCCGGACGTTCGCAAGCCCCGTGCCGGCTTCGGGCAAAAAAACGCCCCCGAGCGGGCCTCATACGTCGCGGCATAGGCAGCACAGGTGAGACCGCAGCCCCAGGCTCTGTGGTGCCGTGGAAGCGGCGGCAGTGGGCGCCGAGGGCTGGCCACAGCTTTCGGGGATGGCCCCTTTGGCGTGGGAGAAATCCCGGACGTTCGCAAGCCCCGTGCGGCTTCGGGCAAAAAACGCCCCCGAGCGGGCCTCATACGTCGCGGCATAGGCAGCACAGGTGAGACCGCAGCCCCAGGCTCTGTGGTGCCGTGGAAGCGGCGGCAGTGGGCGCCGAGGGCTGGCCACAGCTTTCGGGGCTGGCCCCTTTGGCGTGGGAGAAATCCCCGGACGTTCGCAAGCCCCGTGCCGGCTTCGGGCAAAAAACGCCGCCGAGCGGGCCTCATATGTTGCGGCATAGGCAGCACAGGTGAGCCCGCAGCCCCAGGCTCTGTGCTGCCGTGGAAGCGGCGGCAGTGGGCGCCGAGGGCTGGCCACAGCTTTCGGGGCTGGCCCCTTTGGCGAGGGAGAAATCCCCGGACGTTCGCAAGCCCCGTGCCGGCTTCGGGCAAAAAACGCCCCGAGCGGGCCTCATACGTCGCGGCATAGGCAGCACAGGTGAGACCGCAGCCCCAGGCTCTGTGGTGCCGTGGAAGCGGCGGCAGTGGGCGCCGAGGGCTGGCCACAGCTTTCGGGGCTGGCCCCTTTGGCGTGGGAGAAATCCCCGGACGTTCGCAAGCCCCGTGCCGGCTTCGGGCAAAAAAAACGCCCCCGAGCGGGCCTCATACGTCGCGGCATAGGCAGCACAGGTGAGACCGCAGCCCAGGCTCTGTGCTGCCGTGGAAGCGGCGGCAGTGGGCGCCGAGGGCTGGCCACAGCTTTCGGGGCTGGCCCCTTTGGCGTGGAGAAATCCCCGGACGTTCGCAAGCCCCGTGCCGGCTTCGGGCAAAAAACGCCCCCGAGCGGGCCTCATACGTCGCGGCATAGGCAGCACAGGTGAGACCGCAGCCCCAGGCTCTGTGGTGCGTGGAAGCGGCGGCAGTGGGCGCCGAGGGCTGGCCACAGCTTTCGGGGCTGGCCCCTTTGCCGTGGGAGAAATCCCCGGACGTTCGCAAGCCCCGTGCCGGCTTCGGGCAAAAAACGCCCCCGAGCGGGCCTCATACGTCGCGGCATAGGCAGCACAGGTGAGACCGCAGCCCCAGGCTCTGTGGTGCCGTGGAAGCGGCGGCAGTGGGCGCCGAGGGCTGGCCACAGCTTTCGGGGCTGGCCCTTTGGCGTGGGAGAAATCCCCGGACGTTCGCAAGCCCCGTGCCGGCTTCGGGCAAAAAACGCCCCCGAGCGGGCCTCATAGGTCGCGGCATAGGCAGCACAGGTGAGACCGCAGCCCCAGGCTCTGTGGTGCCGTGGAAGCGGCGGCAGTGGGCGCCGAGGGCTGGCCACAGCTTTCGGGGCTGGCCCCTTTGGCGTGGGAGAAATCCCCGGACGTTCGCAAGCCCCGTGCCGGCTTCGGGCAAAAAACGCCCCCGAGCGGGCCTCATACGTCGCGGCATAGGCAGCACAGGTGAGACCGCAGCCCCAGGCTCTGTGGTGCCGTGGAAGCGGCGGCAGTGGGCGCCGAGGGCTGGCCACAGCTTTCGGGGCTGGCCCCTTTGCCGTGGGAGAAATCCCCGGACGTTCGCAAGCCCCGTGCCGGCTTCGGGCAAAAAACGCCCCCGAGCGGGCCTCATACGTCGCGGCATAGGCAGCACAGGTGAGCCCGCAGCCCCAGGCTCTGTGGTGCCGTGGAAGCGGCGGCAGTGGGCGCCGAGGGCTGGCCACAGCTTTCGGGGCTGGCCCCTTTGGCGTGGGAGAAATCCCCGGACGTTCGCAAGCCCCGTGCCGGCTTCGGGCAAAAAACGCCGCCGAGCGGGCCTCATACGTCGCGGCATAGGCAGCACAGGTGAGACCGCAGCCCCAGGCTCTGTGGTGCCGTGGAAGCGGCGGCAGTGGGCGCCGAGGGCTGGCCACAGCTTTCGGGGCTGGCCCCTTTGGCGTGGGAGAAATCCCCGGACGTTCGCAAGCCCCGTGCCGGCTTCGGGCAAAAAAACGCCCCCGAGCGGGCCTCATACGTCGCGGCATAGGCAGCACAGGTGAGACCGCAGCCCCAGGCTCTGTGGTGCCGTGGAAGCGGCGGCAGTGGGCGCCGAGGGCTGGCCACAGCTTTCGGGGCTGGCCCCTTTGGCGTGGGAGAAATCCCCGGACGTTCGCAAGCCCCGTGCCGGCTTCGGGCAAAAAAACGCCGCCGAGCGGGCCTCATACGTCGCGGCATAGGCAGCACAGGTGAGACCGCAGCCCCAGGCTCTGTGGTGCCGTGGAAGCGGCGGCAGTGGGCGCCGAGGGCTGGCCACAGCTTTCGGGGCTGGCCCCTTTGGCGTGGAGAAATCCCCGACGTTCGCAAGCCCCGTGCCGGCTTCGGGCAAAAAACGCCCCCGAGCGGGCCTCATACGTCGCGGCATAGGCAGCACAGGTGAGGACCGCAGCCCCAGGCTCTGTGGTGCCGTGGGAAGCGGCGGCAGTGGGCGCCGAGGGCTGGCCACAGCTTTCGGGGCTGGCCCCTTTGCCGTGGGAGAAATCCCCGGACGTTCGCAAGCCCCGTGCCGGCTTCGGGCAAAAAAACGCCCCCGAGTGGGCCTCATACGTCGCGGCATAGGCAGCACAGGTGAGCCCGCAGCCCCAGGCTCTGTGGTGCCGTTGGAAGCGGCGGCAGTGGGCGCCGAGGGCTGGCCACAGCTTTCGGGGCTGGCCCTTTGGCGTGGGAGAAATCCCCGGACGTTCGCAAGCCCCGTGCCGGCTTCGGGCAAAAAACGCCCCCGAGCGGGCCTCATACGTCGCGGCATAGGCAGCACAGGTGAGACCGCAGCCCCAGGCTCTGTGGTGCCGTGGAAGCGGCGGCAGTGGGCGCCGAGGGCTGGCCACAGCTTTCGGGGCTGGCCCCTTTGGCGTGGGAGAAATCCCGGACGTTCGCAAGCCCCGTGCCGGCTTCGGGCAAAAAAGCCCCCGAGCGGGCCTCATACGTCGCGGCATAGGCAGCACAGGTGAGACCGCAGCCCCAGGCTCTGTGGTGCCGTGGAAGCGGCGGCAGTGGGCGCCGAGGGCTGGCCACAGCTTTCGGGGCTGGCCCCTTTGGCGTGGGAGAAATCCCCGGACGTTCGCAAGCCCCGTGCCGGCTTCGGGCAAAAAACGCCGCCCGAGCGGGCCTCATACGTCGCGGCATAGGCTGCACAGGTGAGACCGCAGCCCCAGGCTCTGTGGTGCCGTGGAAGCGGCGGCAGTGGGCGCCGAGGGTCTGGCCACAGCTTTCGGGGCTGGCCCCTTTGGGCGTGGGAGAAATCCCCGGACGTTCGCAAGCCCCGTGCCGGCTTCGGGCAAAAAACGCCCCCGAGCGGGCCTCATACGTCGCGGCATAGGCAGCACAGGTGAGACCGCAGCCCCAGGCTCTGTGGTGCCGTGGAAGCGGCGGCAGTGGGCGCGAGGGCTGGCCACAGCTTTCGGGGCTGGCCCCTTTGGCGTGGGAGAAATCCCCGGACGTTCGCAAGCCCCGTGCCGGCTTCGGGCAAAAAACGCCGCCGAGCGGGCCTCATACGTCGCGGCATAGGCAGCACAGGTGAGACCGCAGCCCCAGGCTCTGTGGTGCCGTGGAAGCGGCGGCAGTGGGCGCCGAGGGCTGGCCACAGCTTTCGGGGCTGGCCCCTTTGGCGTGGGAGAAATCCCCGGACGTTCTGCAAGCCCCGTGCCGGCTTCGGGCAAAAAACGCCCCGAGCGGGCCTCATACGTCGCGGCATAGGCAGCACAGGTGAGCCCGCAGCCCCAGGCTCTGTGGTGCCGTGGAAGCGGCGGCAGTGGGCGCCGGGCTGGCCACAGCTTTCGGGGCTGGCCCCTTTGGCGTGGGAGAAATCCCCGGACGTTCGCAAGCCCCGTGCCGGCTTCGGGCAAAAAAACGCCCCGAGCGGGCCTCATACGTCGCGGCATAGGCAGCACAGGTGAGACCGCAGCCCCAGGCTCTGTGCTGCCGTGGAAGCGGCGGCAGTGGGCGCCGAGGGCTGCCACAGCTTTCGGGGCTGGCCCCTTTGGCGTGGGAGAAATCCCCGGACGTTCGCAAGCCCCGTGCCGGCTTCGGGCAAAAAACGCCCCCGAGCGGGCCTCATACGTCGCGGCATAGGCAGCACAGGTGAGCCCGCAGCCCCAGGCTCTGTGGTGCCGTGGAAGCGGCGGCCTTAGTGGGCGCCGAGGCTGGCCACAGCTTTCGGGGCTGGCCCCTTTGGCGTGGGAGAAATCCCCGGACGTTCGCAAGCCCCGTGCCGGCTTCGGGCAAAAAACGCCCCCGAGCGGGCCTCATACGTCGCGGCATAGGCAGCACAGGTGAGACCGCAGCCCCAGGCTCTGTGCTGCCGGGGAAGCGGCGGCAGTGGGCGCCGAGGGCTGGCCACAGCTTTCGGGGCTGGCCCCTTTGGCGTGGGAGAAATCCCCGGACGTTCGCAAGCCCCCGTGCCGGCTTCGGGCAAAAAACACCCCCGAGCGGGCCTCATACGTCGCGGCATAGGCAGCACAGGTGAGACCGCAGCCCCAGGCCTGTGGTGCCGGGAAGCGGCGGCAGTGGGCGCCGAGGGCTGGCCCAGCTTTCGGGGGGCTGGCCCCTTTGGCGTGGGAGAAATCCCCGGACGTTCGCAAGCCCCGTGCCGGCTTCGGGGCAAAAAACGCCCCCGAGCGGGCCTCATACGTCGCGGCATAGGCAGCACAGGTGAGAC